>NW_026892169.1:0-46235 GCF_015708825.2 Lethenteron reissneri
TTGCATGCAGCAGTGAATACATTTCGAAAGCGTCCTGTTCATACCCCAGTTTTTTTATTTAAAGCTTTCGTGACTGCAGGGATTCATATTCTAGGTTCTTTCGGTAAAGTCACGTAGAAATAATAAAAATAATCTAAATATAAAACAATAAAAATTCTCAAAGAAAAATTTCTTTCTGTGGATTTCACACCTGATGAGGTTTGCTTGTGTTGCAGTCATTGTAGTTCGTATTTTTATTGTTTTATATTTATATTATTTATTATTTCCCTTCTACGTGACTTTACCGAAAGAACCAAGAATATGAACCCCAGTTATTCTTAGCATCCTCTGCACCTTAACAACGTGGCGAGGCCCTTTTTGGCGCAGTGCATTAACAGAGGGCCGCCATCTTCTTCTAGCTGAACAGGTGGCTCGACGGAAGAGTGAGTGGCTCGCATCACAAAGTCAAAGCTCGAAATCCTGGCTGGGCGTTGACTCGGCGCAATCATCCCTTTGGGGGGCCGACACAATGAATACCTCTCTTTGTGGAGAAGTCAACAATGGTTGGTCTTATGGATGGGCTCGCCCACCACAGGCATGTGGAATGTCCACCACTGCCTCGGAGCTGTAAACGGGAGATGAACACGGCCTCAATTCTCATTCGAGCAAAAAAATTTACTCTGACTTTTTTTTTTAAATACCGTACATACACACACTTTATTAACTTGCGGTTCCCCGTCAGGATCCTACCTAGCAAGGAGTTGTTGCTCCCATTGTGTTGTTAGACACATCCGGAGTTTGTTTGGCTCAATGAGGCTTCATGCACGCGTTTGTCGGTGTGACACGGTTACACGCCGCCTCCCACAATTCGATGAGCTGTGGCAATTCGATTCAAGGTCTCGTTCTTTTCTGTCTAATGTTTAACCCCCCTCACTCGCACCGTTTCTAATTGCCTGTCTGCGTCGTTTGCCCCCCACTTTTGCTCGCCCCATCATTTCCGTATGAATTTCATTTGCTCTGCACGAACGGCAAAGTATCGCACACGCACAACTTGATGCGTGCATGGAAAGTCGCAATAATCCATAGTAATCGAATAGTAATTGATGGATCACTGATTGCGAGGGCACCAGAAGCAATACGTGTGACTGTAATGTATGCGGAATACTGTGAAAGACGCACGCAACTCATGACCCCTTGTCAATTGGACGGGTTTATATACGCACTACGAGACTTTGAAATGCCCTCCGTAAAACATTTTTGAGATCAACTGCGCACATTTGTTTAAAACGTTCAGTTTTACTGGCTCAAACGTGACGCTCCGTCATCACGAGCTCGATAAACTCTTGCAGAAATGCGACGATAGCCTGCCGAAACAGCTCGTTATTCTGTCCGCAGACATTTTTTTTTAAATGTCAGACTGCAATACAGCGTAGACTAAAGTTGTTGTCTGAGTTTATATGGGACACACACACACACTATGGGTCCACCCTATCATCTACGTTAATCTGCGCATTTCACCCCCTTTTTATCCGAGCGGAAAAGAGTGGACAGACGCGGATCTATATGTAATGCGGGCGTAAATGGGCGGGGCGGATATGACGATCCGAGAGGGAGGAGTCAGGGTCACGAGGGGGAGAAGTTATAGCGGGGAGACAGGAAGCCATCTGGGTCAGTCGGGGGAGTGAAGTGTGGTGAACACGTTGGGTGGTCGCCGTGCCTCAGCCTGGTGGCTGAGGGGCTCATGACGGCGCCAGCCAGCGGGGTGGAAGAGAGAGTGGAGGATTGAGGTTGGAGATGGCGAGATAGCCACAGAGGCCACGAAGGGCTGAGGTAGGAGATGGCGAGATAGCCACAGAGGCCACGAAGGGCTGAGGTAGGAGATGGCGAGATAGCCACAGAGGCCACGAAGGGCTGACGTTGGGAGGTGGCGAGATCGCCACGCAGGAGGAACAGGGAGCAGCGATGGAGCTGTGAGAGCAGCCAGAGGGCTGCACCAAGAGCCTGCAGCGGAGCTGCAGGAGCGCGGAAGGCTACGGGAGCGAAGGCAGATGTGGAGCTGCCAGGCAGAGAGTCTCAGGAGGAGTGCCGTGAGGGAAGGAGAACGCGAACCCCAAATAAAGGACACGGAGTCAGAGAGAAGCGTCTGAGTCCTTTATTACACTGGTGTCAGAAGTGAAACGGCATCTCAAAACAACTGAGAAAAAAAAAGAATATTCCTGCGCCATCATCTGCTACATCATCCGACGACGACGACCTTCCTCAGACGGTGGACCTGCCTGCGATGGAAGAGGAGATCCGTGCTGGAACGAGTACGGGTCCGGGTGAGCAAGGTGTCGCCGCGTCGGTGGACTGTCTGTGCCGGAGGACGCCAACTTACGATGGAGACAGATGGCGGCGCAGATGGAGACCTTGAAAATCGTGCTGGCGCAACTGTGTGAGTTCACCACGCCAAGGACGACGTCGGGGAGGCCCGGTGGTGATCCGCAGGCCTCCGCCTTTCCTGCGCTGCCAGCGCCATTGCCACGTGGCAAAGACGCCATCTTGGGCGTGGCAGGGGAGAAACGGCGGGAAGCCGCCATCTTGTCTTCACCGCGGCGGGAGGACGCCGCCATCTTCAACATCGCGGCGGAGAGGCAGCCTTGCGCTGCCATCTGGAGGTGCCGCGGGGTGAGCAGCCTGCTGTGAGCTGCTGTTTTTCGAGGGGGTGCTGCGAGGAGAAGACGCCGATGCTGCAGCTGCTGGGGCGGGAGCTTCCCGTCCTGGCTCGAGTGCGTGACAACGGAGCAGTCAAGTCGCCGAACGAGTTCTGCGAGGCGTCTCAAGTTGCCACCCTGCCGTCCTCTTCTTGCTGCAGCCCCGGGCGAGTCGTAACGATACGCACCCGGCCTTAACACACACCTCACCCATCTTTCGAGGGCCGGGGGGCTATTTTGGTTTTCTCTTATGACTCGATTGTGCGGAGCGCGGTTCGGACTGTGTGTATGTGGTGTAATAACGATGAACGCGCTATCTGCTTGTTGCTTGGTGTCAATATAAGTGTGTGCGTGTGTTGAGAATGGACGGAGAGTCTGCTGTGTTGCTGAGTGTCAAATAGTGTGTGTGCGCTGCTGCGTGGAGTTGTTATCTTGATGGTGAAGTTAATTATTAACTTGGGAGCGTCGGGTATCCGTGCTGTATCTGTGGGTTACCGTGCGCGATGGGCTTAATTGAAAAAAAAAAATTTTTTTGGTGTATTGTGCTGCGAGGTGCTGTGTGCGATGCGTTGTTGCAAGAGAGAGAATATTGTGTTGTTGCTGCAAAGCTACGACAGGATTAATGGTGTGTTGGTTGCCTGCAGATCTGTTGCTATTGTGCTTAAATGTACGCGTGTGATCGCGATATGCTGACTGCATGTGCTGTTACACCGTTCTGTACGGTTATGGGGTGCGATGCAGTGGTTGACTATTGGAATTGGGATTGTTATTATATTGTGCGTACCTGTTGGAATTGGTAACAAATTCGAGGGGGACCCAAAATTTGGTTGTATGGGTGTTGTGCACACGAGATTGCGTGTATATTATAGGGGTAATTGAGCTTTTTAAAAATGAGGGTGCGCGATGACGCCGTTGTGGGTGGCTTAGATGTTAATGCTAATGGGATCATAAATGGGCGCCAAGTGGCGTCGCGTATTCAGTTGATTGCATGCAGCCACGAGTTGCTTTGCGAGTTGGGTTGTGTAACTAATGTGGTTGGTAAAATATTGGTTAAAAATTCCCCGATATGACTGCTGCGCGCAGCAAGCTGGGGCTGTGCGTCTATCGTTGTTGGGGTTGTTACAATAAGACGGGGGATGCATTTTGTGACCCCCAGCATAGGGAAGCTGGGGTGCACGAATGGAGAAAACTGGCCACGTGTTCGCACGTTGGGCCGCCATTTTGCGCGCACGCGGGGTATGGCGACGATGCGCTTTGCGGAAAGGGCCGCCATTTTGAGTGCGCGCGAGATATTGCGCGAACGCGCTGGGCGAAGGACGCCATTTTGAGCGCGCGGGATAAACCGAGGTGGGGCAAATATTCCATCTGTTATGCCTGCCATTGTTGATTGGGTGATGCATGAGTTGTGGTCACATCGGCCTATGGCTGATGGCTGACCTGACAGCCCGGAGGCGAAACCTCCGTGGTATGTCTTAAACTAATGGGCCATGTGCTCATATGGCTCGGGGAGTCATGGTTCAGTTGTGCGGTGGCAGACTGAACCTGGTGTGCCTGGGGCTCACGGGATCTGGGTTAGGGTGTTATTGTCTCTATAAGAGAACATTGCCCCGTGGGGGGAGTCCATGGGGTCTGGCATTGCCGGGGGATGAACCTTCCCTGGGCTATAAAGCATCAGGCTATACGAGGCTGGTGTGTGTCCATCTCTGATGGGATAGTAAGGGAGGAGCATGGCCGAGTTGCTGCTCATCCCGAAATTGCACTAGCTGAGAGTATGGTCAGTGGATGTTGCTGTGGGTTGACGACCACGGGGGGGTTAGGGCGAGTTAAACGTTACCGCTGGGGAGCGTGGCTCTCTCCACGCGAGGGTGTGCGACTGGGGGCTTTGCTGAGAGTGACCGTGGGTACATGCTGTGTACGTGCGATGTCTGTGCTGGTCCTCAAGGGAGGATTGCTGGTGGGTAAGAGCAGGAAATTTGTTGTTGTTGTTGTTGTCACGTGTAAAATATTGTTGTTAAAATGTAAATACTGGGGCATCCATCGCGTTTATTTTGGGTATTTATGGGGGTTTTTTTTAAGCGGGCCGGATTTACATCATCTCCACACCTGGGCGGTTGTTTGTGTTGTGCCTCAGGGGATTGGATTCTCCTTCTCGTCACATCTTAAGCTCCCCGTCGCTGGGTGTGTTACCTGGTGTGCTAGCTGGATGACTTGAAGGAGGCAATTGAGCGCCGTTCGTCATTCTGCTCTACCACTTGCTCTTGATGGGACTTGAGCCGAGCGGATGGAACAACAACATGGACCGCTTTGAGACACCACATTTCTGGGTTGTGCGCGTGTGTATTTTTGCGTGTTGGTGGCCGTTGTTGTGCTTTGTGCTATTATTATTCTTGTTGTTCTGTTCCGGTTCCTGATCCTTCCCCTTTTGTTACTTGTTGTTGTTGTTATAAGGTCTATTGTGTCTGGGGGACTCCTGGTTGTGATGCCTTCGCCCGCATTATTTTGTTCTGTTTCAGCCGAGGACGGCTGGAATTTTCTCTACGGGGAGGGTAGTGTAATGCGGGCGTAAATGGGCGGGGCGGATATGACGATCCGAGAGGGAGGAGTCAGGGTCACGAGGGGGAGAAGTTATAGCGGGGAGACAGGAAGCCATCTGGGTCAGTCGGGGGAGTGAAGTGTGGTGAACACGTTGGGTGGTCGCTGTGCCTCAGCCTGGTGGCTGAGGGGCTCATGACGGCGCCAGCCAGGGGTGGAAGAGAGAGTGGAGGATTGAGGTTGGAGATGGCGAGATAGCCACAGAGGCCACGAAGGGCTGAGGTAGGAGATGGCGAGATAGCCACAGAGGCCACGAAGGGCTGAGGTAGGAGATGGCGAGATAGCCACAGAGGCCACGAAGGGCTGACGTTGGGAGGCGGCGAGATCGCCACGCACGGAGGAACAGGAGAGCAGCGATGGAGCTACTGTGAGAGCAGCCAGAGGGCTGCACCAAGAGCCTGCAGCGGAGCTGCAGGAGCGCGGAAGGCTACGGGAGCGAAGGCAGATGTGGAGCTGCCAGGCAGAGAGTCTCAGGAGGAGTGCCGTGAGGGAAGGAGAACGCGAACCCCAAATAAAGGACACGGAGTCAGAGAGAAGCGTCTGAGTCCTTTATTACATATAGGACGAATTTGCTTTCATTTCTATAATCCGCATGAGGCGCCACAGGTGTACTCGGTGGAACGTGGCATTCTCCAGACCACCTCCAGGCGATTCCTCATATCCGTACAAAGTCTCAGACAACGGCACGATGTTGCCGCTCCATGTCGTTGTAAGTACGTATGTTGAACTTCTTTTGCACCGTGCGTAGCCAACAGCGATAATCGGAGGAGGCGGGGGGGGGGACGGACAACAACTAAACAGAAAAACAACAACTCGAAAGAAGTGAGTTTTCAATCTAGATGATGATTTTAAAGTGCATAACTCCAGTGGCTTCCTAATATCAGAAGGTAGGAGCGTTCCAGACGGCCACATAAGCGCATCTGGAAGCGCCGCGCGATGCGGTGACCGTCTTTGCTTGCGATGAACGTGGCCGCAACTGGTAAATCGGCCACGAGTCGCTAATCCGAGAACGCTGCCTGACCTGGCCAAGGCCACGTGACCTTCTCTGAGGCCAGCACACGTGGCCTCAGAGACGGTCCCAGCTTGGCCTTTATAGACACGTACAGCCAAACTGTCAATCCACTGCTGGATGAAGGCCTTTATGTGGGTCCCAGAAAATGGGCAAACGAAGGGGGGGGGAGTGGGGGCTGTATTGGATAGCGTCTACCAAGTGGTTAGGGGCCGTCCATAAATGACGTCATGCGATTTTGGACAATTTTTCACCCCCCCCTCCGTCGTCACACGGCGTCACAAAAAGTTAGACCCCCCCCTCAAATATGACGTCACAAAGCTCTGCCCCCCCCCCAAAAAACCATCCTTCAAATCGCTTTAAACTCTTGTCATTGTAGTGCGTATTTAATGTGGCGCTGCACTCTGATGTTGTAGGAGAAAACATTTATTAAAAAGTCTATTTAATTAAGTAGAACGTGTTGTCTATATTTATTTAAAGTTGCGCATTTTGATGTGACGTCACATTTCTCAACCCCCCCCCCCCTCGTCACACATCGTCACAAATGTCTGACCCCCCCTCCTAGGTGCGTGACGTCATTTATGGACAGATTAGGTATTTAAGAGAGTTGCCACTTCTTCGGCATTGCTTCATCTTATCCTTACACGTGTGGTTCACTTTACTTATCGATCCTCGGACAATAGCAGCACACTGATAACAGGAAGTCACCGGATTGCTTTGGGCGAGTGGATAATATGAATAATGGATAAGAATGGCTCGGACAAGAGCTGTTACTACTGTAACATCAACTGCAACAACAATGTACGACTTATTTGTATTTAAACATTGCAGAGCGATGCTGCAGAATGTAGGTTAATCCAAGGATGGGACGTGCGTTTATTTAACTGACCGTGGCATTACACTTGAACAGAAACACATCCCGGATGCGTTCATTTGCGCCGATGTCCTTTCAATTGTTTCCCTGTAAATTCATTTGCGGGCAATCGAAAGCAATTGCGGCGGTACCGTCTTGGGGACACGTCGCAAGGCCTCGTCGCTAGCTTGCCAGGCGGATGAGATGCGCCGTGGTTCATCACGTACCGCACTGTGTTTGCAATGTCCTAGCTCCGCTTACAAAGAGGACGTAGCCGTACAGTAATGCAACCCAAGAGCGTTGACTAAGCGCCAGCAATGTGCCCAAGTCTCATCAGAGATCGGCAGATCGGCAGATTTGGAGCCTGGATCATTCTTGCGTACAGCAATAACACGAGCAACTCTTTTTTAATGGAATGAAAGGGGCGGGGGGGGGGGGGTCAACAGCGGATGTCCGATGGATAAACTCACCACCGCCATATCAACGTGGAATTATTCCACTCCACCGCCTCAGCGATGTAAATACGGGCTTGTGCATCGTGAGCGGAATGCCGTTCTTGACTTTCTTCTGACACAACAGGCGTTGTGTGTTTGGGTACAAGCCATCTCGGGGTCACACTGTGGGCAGGCATTACAATGGTTGTACTCTACTCCTATGCTCTCCGCCAAACCCACACTAAACAAGCGTGAGAGTGACGGACACGTGGTGGTGTGGAGCGTGGACGCCTTCATCCAGCAGCGCATTGACGCTGATTGCTGTCACGGCACGCGGGGTGACCCCCCCCCCCCCAGATGGCTGCAGGAGGCAGCGACGTTCCCCCCCCCGCCCCCCGCGGGGCATCTGCCGAGCGGTGAAGGCGCAGCCCCGCAACAGCTCGCTCACGCCGCTGCCGGCAGAAGCGCCTCCATGAGCGAGAGGGAGAGGACTCTCGACCAGGGTCGCCTCGACCAGGGTCGACTCGACCAGGGTCGACTCGACCAGGGTCGACTCGACCAGGGTCGACTCGACCAGGGTCGACTCGACCAGGGTCGACTCGACAAGGGTCGACTCGACCAGGGTCGACTCGACCAGGGTGAACGACGCTCGCGTCACATCCCCGGCGGGCAACGTCAACGTCTCGCGCGTTACAGTCTTGTGTGATCCTCCATCCCTCCCTCCACCCTTCACCCTTCACCCATTCACTCGCTCGCTCACTCACCCACTCACTCACCCATTCACTCACTCACCCATTCACTCACCCAGTCACTCGCTCACTCGCTCACTCACATTCACTCACTCGCTCACCCACTCACCCATTCACTCGCTCACTCACCCACTCACTCACCCACTCACTCACCCATTCACTCGCTCGCTCACTCATACATTCACTCACTCGCTCACCCACTCACCCATTCACTTGCTCACCCATTCACTCGCTCACCCATTCACTCGCTCACTCACCCATTCATTCACTCACCCATTCATTCACTCGCTCACCCATTCACTCACTCGCTCGCTCCACCATCCTTGTTGGCGCAGACATCGCTCCCACTCGGCCAGGCGCGTCTCACCCCACGACGAGGAAGACGGCGACCACCAGCAGGAAGTAGTTGCTCTGGTAGTACTGCAGGGTTCCGCACCACGCGAGACCTCCACTTGGGCCAGTTGCCCGCCTCGGGCCAGCGCGAAGCGAGCGGAGCCCGTCACTAAGTCGTCCGCGCTTCGCAGCGGCGGGAACTGCACGCTCGACGGCATTTGCGACGTTTCGCGCTCGGGGCCCTCGCCACACCACCCCCGTCTCGCGCGGCAACTGCGCACGCGGCGGCGGCAGCAGCAGCAAAGCACGCGGAGTCCCCTCCTCCTCGCCTGCGGCGGAGAGAGGCGGTGGTGGTGGGCCAAGGAGAACAGCGACACGCTGGGTGGGGTGGGGAGGGGTGGTGACGATGGTGGTAGAGGGGAGGGTGGGGTGGTGATGATGGTGGTGGAGGGGAGGGGTGGGGTGGTGATGATGGTGGTGGAGGGGTGATGGTGGTGAAGGGGTGATGGTAGAGGGGAGGTGTGGGGTGATGGTGGTGGAGGGGTGGGGTGGTGGAGGGGTGGGGTGATGGTGGTGATGGAGGGGAGGGGTGGGGTGATGGTGGTGAAGGGGTGATGGTGGAGGGGTGGTGGTGGTGGAGGGGTGATGGAGGGGTGGGGTGATGATGGTGGTGGAGGGGAGGGGTGATGGTGGATGGGAGGGGTGATGGTGGTGGAGGGGTGGGGTGATGGTGGGGATGGTGGTGGTGGAGAGGTGATGGTGATGGTTGAGGGGAGGGGTGATGGTGGAGGGGAGGGGTGATGGTGGTGGAGGGGTGGGGTGATGGTGGAGATGGTGATGGTGGAGGGGTGGGGTGATGGTGGGGATGGTGGTCGTGGAGGGGAGGGGTGATGGTGGGGATGGTGGTGGAGGGGTGATGGAGGGGTGGGGTGATGGTGGTGATGATGGTGGTGGAGGGGAGGGGTGGGGTGGTGGAGGGGTGATGGTGATGGTGGTGGAGGGGAGGGGGTGGTGCCGTCACAGTCGCCATCAGCAGCAGCTGACCCCTCCCCCCGGGGTGAGTTCTCGCTCCAGCCGACGTCAGGCGCACGTTGACGAGTGACAGGCGGAGTGCCACGTGGTTCCCAGGGCAGCACAGACTGTTGTTGTTGTTGTTTAACACGTCCAAGTAGTAGTCGTCGTAGGATTTCGCGATCTAGCCAAACAACCTTTATTATGAATAATTATATCATCCATGAATCCATGATACAGGGGTTTTTTGTCGGGGGGGGGGGTTAGATCTACTGCCACGCGATATAAATGTGGCTGTCGCCTGATGAAGCCTGTTGTGATTACTGCGAAACGTCGTGCTCAGATTGTACATGTTGTGGCTTGGCTCTCCAACACACCGGTGGGTGCTGTACTAGTATAGTACACTATATACTACACTATATACACTACTCTATACACTACACTACTCTACACTACACACTAGTGCTGTACTAGTACACTACACTATACACAACTCTACACTATACACTACTCTACACTACACACTAGTGCTGTACTAGTACACTACACACTACACTACTCTACACTACACACCAGTGCTGTACTAGTACACTACACTATACACTACTCTACACTACACACTAGTGATGTACTAGTACACTACACTATACACTACACTACTATACACTCCACTATACACTACTCTACACTATACACTCCACTATACACTACTCTACACTATACACTCCACTATACACTACTCTACACTATACACTACACTATACACTACACACTAGTGCTGTACTAGTGACGAATTGGCCACGTTCTGTTTACGTGACAACCCTTTCTAGTTGGCTGTGTCGGGTGGTGGCGGGTCTAACGACACATTTACGCGATCTCACCCAAAAAAACCCGTGTTGTGGTTGTGCACCTACGAATTGCGGCACGGCACGCGAGGGGGTGGATGGCCAACGCCACGCCCGGCCGCCTTTGTCTCTCCCCAGTGGCGATGTTTGCACACCGCGGCAGGCACTCGTTTAAGGCCGAGTCGACCTAGGGGGAGGCCAATGACCGGTTCAGATAATCGTCGCCGGTGTTGGCCGTGAGCGGGAATAATCAAACTCAGGTCGCCGGGGTTCGTCGGGTGGCGCGCTAACCGCTGCACCACCGCTCCCCCGGGGAGATCGTACACACCACACACAATGATGATGCACGATGATGCACGATGAAACAATGACACGGGCGCTTCGTAGCCGAAGCCGACACCGATCTCCCTCCCACCACACCGGCACCCTGCTCTGGCGAACATTCAGCAACCAGAAATCCGCAAAGACGACGACAAACCACGACTGGACATGTCACAAAAAAGAGCTTCATCACTTATCGGATTCCTCCATTATAAATATTCTGATTCTCACATACACATCAATGACGTTGACCGCCTACTCAAGGCCTGATCCCACCCCTTCTGGGATCTCGCTGCTGCTGCTGCTGTCACCATCCTAGAATCTCACCACCCAGATCCGGAACAACGCTTGCTGCTGTGACAACAGTGGAACAACGCGGACGTCCACAATATATTTACCCTCTCGTTCGAGAGCCAAACGTCGTCATCATCATCGCACCTCCTGGAGGGCTTCGAGATTCCTCCTCGAAGGTCTCCGGCGGAACCATCAACGGCACCGGAACATCAGCAGGACAATGTGCACCACGACCTCAGTCGTGGGAGATTAATAAAGACACAAGCCACAGTTGTGTGCGACTGTGGCCATGCAACCCAAACTATGGACCATATCATGAACCCCTAGAGACACAGCAGAGGTCGCAAACGGGTTTTGATTCCTTACCACCAGGGTCGCAAACGGGTACCTGTACCCGGCCGTACCCTACCCATACCCGGCCGGGTAGGGTACGGGTATCGGGTACCTGATTGCGACCTCTGGGATGAAGCCATGTTGCAGGCGCGGGTGGGTTGATTCTAGGAACTTATATTGTGAGAAGAGACACAAGACGTTGGGAAATGAGTGACAAACGGTTACTCACCAGTGACTCACGGCCTACCCGTACCCGTACCCGGCAGGGTATCGGGTACCCGGTTGCGACCTCTGACACATAGATATACATTGCAGACAAGCCACAGTCGTGTGTGACTGGCCATGCAACCCAAACTATGGACCATACAGCAAACCACTATAATCTGCGCTCCTTAAACGGAGGGAGAGGCACACAATGTAAATTACACACCAAACGTTTGTGTATTTTGAATTGTTACGTTCAGATTACATCGAGGAAAGTACATGCCCCACCTTGTTTACACTGCAACACACAAACCGAGAGTTTCGAGGTCACACGTCATTAGTTCTTCATCACGGTTCATTAACCCAAAGTGTCACGACCACAAACAACACGCATTATCACAAACACAATTACAGATGCAGGGCAGAGCACATTGCTACGTAATTTTGCAAATAATGACCATGCACTGCATTATACCACGACCCCTCTTTGCGAACTTTCAAATGCAGGTGGTATATGCATTCGGATATTCCTTTATTTCAGTGCAACGTTGTGGTTCAATGTTTTTTTTTTATCATTTGAGCAAGAGGTGACCGGGTGGCTCAGAGGTCAGAGGGCTGTACTGGAACGGCTGAGAACCTGGGTTCGATCGTGGGTTCGATTTTCAGTGTGCAGAGTTTTCACTCCATCACCACGCAGGGTGCTGTGGAGTCATGTTGTGCTGCAGTTATCGCACGTGAACAGTTTCATTTAATGTGCACTCAACATGTTACAGGGTGGTACAATGGTTAGCGCACTGCACTATGAACTTGGTGACCTGAATGCGATTCCTGGCTATGGGTGATCACAGCAGCGTGAGGTGGGATCTGAACCGCTCCAGGGCATCAACAAAAATCCCAACGTTCAACCCGAACTGGCCAATGTGGTGAAGTATCGTCAACACACCCCGACGACATCAAGGCAAGTGGTGACCGTCATCCAACATTTGCATTGGCCAGTGGATAAAAAACAACACCTACTGGAGTCTGAACAGACAACCACCACCTTCAAACTTTTAACTGCAAAGTGCGCCCACTGTGGGAAGAGAACTGACGCACATCGGCCTTCTCCAGCCAGTCGCACGCAAGTCACGATACCAGCAACCACATCAGCATCATCATCTTCGGTCACAAAGGCCAATGGCAAGTGGACGACAGTTGATCATCGATTATCCGGCGTGCAATTATCCCGCTTCCAACATTATCCGGTGGTCCCGGGCCGATCCGGCGAAACTGGCAAACCGGCGATCGTCAAACACATGTTGTTGAAACAAGAGCGTCGTAGTACTGTACGTACATCACCCCATGATGAGATTGGAATGGTACAGTTAATACAGTACCTTTTTACAGTATGTTGATTTATGTCTATTTGTATGTTTATGTTTGCCAATCCTAATATGTAAACACCCAGCTCTATGATTCTGTCATTCTGTGATTAACGCGGCACGGATTGGTTGAAGTGAGTCACGTGACCGGGACCAAGCAGCCAACCAGAGGTGCGCCCCTCACAAACATGTACGCCCCCGAACAGGCACGGGTGGGATGACGTCCACAACCCGCGCGTCATCACGCACGTATGGGCGGTGACGTCAGCTCTCTTTCACAACACCTCAGCCGCGTTCATGTGTAATGACGTCACGCCTCCAACCACGACAAGCGCGCAGCCTGCGGTGGTCCTTCATCCAGCAGTGCATTTGAACACTAAAAAAGTACAGTACTCATGTACAGTGCTGACTTTTTCCACTATGAAAGTTAAATTATATAACACACAGTTCTGTGTGTCATTCTGTCTGTCATTCTGTCACTAACGCGTAAACTTGCCAAAATATTTATATAGAAGAAACTAGGTGGTTGGGGGCGCCACAGGTGGCCCCCAACAACCTAGTTTCACATAGTAAACAAATGTAAAACACTAAAAAAACATACACGCCACCTAAAAACATGTAGTACAAGAATGTAAAAAAAATAAGATATTTTAAATCATGATTAGTGATTATCCTGTTTTAAAAAATCCGGCGCCCCCAAAGCCGCCGGATCAATGATCGAATTTTATTCAAATAACACAATTAAGCGCATAAGACAACAATTACATACGGTTAAAACAACAATTTACTAGCTCGCATAGTTCTATCGTAAACGCGCTCCAAGCTCACAAAAAAGTGCAAATGCGCTCATAGTTTACTGTTGCCTACAAGAATGGAAGTTCCCGTGGCGTTGGGGACACAACGATTTCCAACTCAGGCCACCTTCACAAAAAACAGCTTCTCAAACTCAAGTCCAAGTAGGGGGGTACGTGTTTACCAATCGCCACACACTTGTGACGGATGCTGACGCGGTGTAACGGTCAGCACACTGGACTTGCAACCCAGAGGCCCCCTGGTGCGGTCTCCCAACACGACAGTCAAGACAACGGTGCGAGTTGCATAAATCCGCTCACCGCTGTCCACCCAGCGATGTAAATGGGGACACCGAACTTTGGAGTCGATTGGCAAGTCGCATGCGGTGGGGTAAAGTGTGGGTACTCCCACCCTGAGACATCTGGCGAGGGTGGAAGAGGAGACCAAAAGAGCCTTTGCTTGCACGGGCAGGTACAAGGCCGCACCTTCACCTTACACGTATGTGTGTTGAACTTCTTTCGCACCGTACTATCCAACCTTGCAGTATGTTACGACAAAGCTGGCATTGAATATAGATTGAGGGAAATTGCACCGTGTATCGGTGAGGAAAGCGAGTGTGGGGAAACCCTGCCACGAGGTGTTGCATTGAGTTATGTTTTGCTGCGTGATGGTGTTGGTCGATTTGTGGTGCTGTTGTGGGCAGCAGAGGGGAGTGCGGTAAAACCCACTGCACTCTATCCTTTGTTCTGCACCTACATGAACCCGCACTGACCAGCAAGGTAAAGGTTATTGGGAGCTATATGACCGTAAAGTACAGTTATGTAGCCCCCAATAACCTGCATGACGTTGTTCGGCATGACGTCCGACGTTTCACTCCCCGTGCTCGGGGAGTTAATTCCGTTGCGGAAAAAGCTCTTGGCACGTGGAGAGAAACGTCGGACATCGTACCGCCGAACGATGCGCGGTAAGACCTGAGAACGCACCCGAGGCCAGTGCGGCACAACCGCTAAAGTCTCCGTCGCAGCCTTTCTTTGTCACTGCGTGTCTGCGAAGAGCGTGGGGTCGAACGGGAGGACGCCTCGGCAGGAGGGCGCGCCACAGAAGCACGGCTTCCGCTGGCCCGCGAGGCCGTCACCGTCCTCACGACCTCCCCGGTCCTCCCATGGGGCGCCATCCCCGTCGTCGCCGGCATCCGCGCCGGTTTCTCGGTCGCCGGAGCGAGCGCCGCCGTCGCCTTCTGGCCGCCACGAGGGTCCGCACGCTTCCGCAGCCGCGCGCGAGTTTTGAAATTCTCCCGAGTAGTCGTAGCAGAGCTCCTCGCCGTCGGCGATGTCGCGTGCGGCGAACAGAGCCAGCCTGCAGGGCACCGTGCGGGGGGGGGGGGGTAAAGGTCGGACGAATGTCAGCTCGACAGTCGTACGTTGTTCACAGTGCGGTAGCGGTCAAGCTGCATGAGTGCGCTCATTGATGCAAGACAGAGGGACTCTGTTGTGGGCACATGACGTGAAAATTACGTAACGTTTTGGAGTCGTCCTCTGATACGTGTTCATTTTTACACATACACACATTGTTGTATAGTTGCTAAGCACAAGAGAAAAGGCACAAGAAGCCAAGCCGCTGACTTTGGCGGTTTCACCGCAAGGGATTGGGGGGGGGGAGGTCATTTAACGGCGACCTTGGCAACACGGAGTGGACGCGGACGAGCGCCATGACGAGGTTGGGCTCGCACGAGTGGTTGAGGAAGCGACCCACGTTCCCGACGCGCTCCGGGTCCACGTAGGTGCTCGTGGCCGGGGCGACCCCCCGGCCGTCCCCGGCGTGCTCCCGCACCGCGATCAGGTAGTTGATGGCCCTGCCGTCACTGCCCCACGCCTGCCGGACGGCCCGGCGCCGGGCCTCGGCAGCGCCCAGCACCTCGCCCACGTACTCGCACACGAAGCGCCCGCGACCCAGCGGCTCCAGCGTCCGCACCGCCCAGCCCTTCCGCGCCGTGCGGAACACCTGCAGCTGGGCGCGACAAGCGTGCACGTAGGCGGCAAGTAAGGCCCGAGCACTCTCCCTGTGTAACGTTGAACTTCTTTCGCGCCGATCGTAGCCAACCTGTGCTAATCGGAGGTGCGGAGGAAGGACAACAAACTAAACACAAAAAGCAGTTCTGGCATAAACACGGGAGGTGTTAAGATGTTCAAACACCAAATAGACACCTATTACAATGCATCAAGTCGGCATTAACCACACACATTTATGGTAAAACATACAAACAAGAGGCTGTCTGTGGTGTAGGCCGATCAGTTTCAAGGACAGTGCATACACTACCAAAGCATAACAAGCATATTTCGTTAATGCAAGCTTGATGCCTTGGTCTATTTGGTGTGTAAACATCTTTACAGCTGTATTTGTCAGAAAGGGTGAATCCTTTTTAATCATACAATGAAGTGTGCCATAGATATGTGCACGTGGGCATTTCAGAGTTTGGTCTCGAAGGTGGTAAAGGTGCAGCCCCGTAACGGCTCTGCTCACACCGCGGCCGGTGGAAGGGCCTCCAGAAGAGGAAGCCTCTCGAAAGCCCCTCCAGAGGTTATTTTTCCCCTTCCCTAGAACTAGGTGGGACTACGATCACTTCACTCCACCACACACGCGACCTGCCGATCGACTGTGGTGTATCCATTAATGCGTTTAAAACAACAAAAATATGAAAAGGTAAAAAAAAGCACCACTGAAACTACTGAAACGTGTTAGTTAATTCGGGAACGTAAAATCCATAATTCCAGTAGCGAACATCCGCTGCTTGGCTCGTGACGTCTCTGCGTAGTCAGGACGCAGAAAACAAAGTCAGCATTACTTTGTGGGAACTTCAAGTCTTGAAGGATCATGATGTCGCTCACAGCAGTGCATGGTCACAGCTCGAGAGAAGGAACGTTTAACGCGCAGTCTCGCCCGGAAGACCAAGCTTGCATTGCAAGCCGTTGCGAAGACCCGCGTGCTGCATCATTTCAACCGTTGATAAAAGTTACGGCCCTGGTAGTATCCCCCCCCCCGACGCCAACTCACCCGTACCGCCAGTCCCTTCTGCACCACCCTGCTGGGGCACGCGTCTCCGCAGCGGCACAGGGGGTTGCACTCGAAGATGGGGCGCGCGAATCCGGCATCGCCGACGAGACGCCCGGCGGGGTCGTAGCACGCCGCGCCGTCGCCACCGCCCCGGAAGCACGGGCACGCGACGGGCGACGCGTCGCAGCGCCCGTCGGCGCACTCGCACCCCGGCAGCGTGAGCTCGCCCGGGTCCACGGCACAGCCGGGGCCCCGCACGTAGTCCGGCGTGTACTGCCCTCGTGCGATCGTTGCGGAGAGGGGGAGAACGGAAGGGAGCAGAGGATGAAGGGACGACGTCAACGCGGACGAATGAAGCGCGATGGGAGCCCGGGGCTGTTCTCGTTCTTGGGGGACTCCGCTTTGTCGATTCAATCCCTGCCCTTGATTGTTTTAACATCACCGATGACAAAAGCTCCATCAACAGTTACTTACCTTCGTTATTTCAGTTCTGGTCTTGAAATGTCATATATACGAATTGTAAAGCTATATTTATTTAAAATGTTAGCATATAACTGGTAGTAATGCATATCGTGGTTCTATGGATTAAATTAACAAATTAGACTATGGGATTTATCATCATGCTAAAGTATTGCGTTTCAACCATTACAAAGTAGTTCTTATTTTTTGGGGTACCTTAAAACCGTGCAGGTAAGAATTTGTATTGATTTGTATACCTTGTATGTAATGGGTTCATGAGCGATAGCAATAGGTTCATGGGCAGGCAGTTAGATGGACTGTTACGTGGCAGGATCGTGAGAGAGATGGCAGTGGCTTGGGGAGGCCTTCAGCCAGCAGTGGATTGATCTTGGCTGACGATGATGAATGGGATCCTTGCTGCTACAAGTTTTTGGTGGTATCGTGTGATGCACATGTCCTATTTTCGGTACATATCTTCATATGCAGCTGCAATAAGATGCTATAAAAATCCGAAATGTTATGAAATTGTATTGTATGTCATTTCAACCATCGCAAATGATTATACACAAACTCGATTTACAGTATAATCAGCGAAACACTACACGTCTTCTGTTCCTATGCAACCAAATCCAGCAATCACCTAGCTTGGGATTTTTCCAACTCGTCCTTGTGACCCACCACCCCAGTAAACATGCTCCGTTGGGCTAACGTTGGAGCAACGTTAGACCATCGTTCCATGTTTACCAATCTTCTCCGTTCAAATACAACATTAAGTGTTACATGCTGCACATGCCTCATGATTGCTAAACCGTTGCATTCATGTGGTGTGGAGAGTGCTTCCTTAAACAGCGTACTTCAGGCTCTCCTGGGAGGCACACGTGTTCAATACTCAAGTTGAGTTTTCTGCTCATTACAAATGACAAAAACCCCAAAACTAAATAAAGTTCCCACTGTTGAGGAAAGTTGTGTTAGGGAGCACCTATTAAAGCAACCATGGTGCACCGCCGATTAGCACGGTTGGCTACGTACGGTGCGAATGAAGTTCTACATACATACTAGGGGATGGTGTTGCCAGGATCATGCCCGGCTGCCTTTGTCTCCCCAGTACTTATGTTTAAACGCCTTACCAGGTGATCCATTCAAGGTTCACTTGACCTCGGAGAGGCCCAGAACTGGTTCAGATGTTTGTCAGCGATGTTGGCCACGGTCAGAAACCAAACTCAGATACGTTGTGTTTGTTTCACAGCGTGCTAACCACCACTCCAGCCACGTACTTAACGCACGTACACACACATCTCTGGATCGGTGCTCTCCACAATCACGTGGAATGTGTTTCACAATCATTAGGTACGTGCGTCTTGTTAGTTAGATACATTCTCAGTAATCGTGAAACGTTGGGTCAACGATTCCAACTACATGCCAGCGTTGGGCCAGCGTTGGGCCAGCGTTGGCATGTTCATGGGGTTGGTAAATATCTATGGGGACCTTTTTGGCAGTATCAAGAATTATAGATTCATACTCTTAGTTCTTTCGGTAAAGTCACGTAGGTAAAAAATGAAATTAAAATGAATAAAAATAAAATAAAAATCACGACGTTTTGGAGGCAACACAAGTCTCCATCATCAGGTGGGACCGTCACAGCCAGATTTGCTGCATCAAGTGAGGCAGGGATTCAAGATGCAAGCTCTTAAATACAAGTTAAGGGGGGAGGAGAGGGGGGGGGGAGCTTACGACAGAGACAGCCTTCTTGATGGCCTTGTCTCACCACCAGTGTTAGACCAGAGAACGGGGTTGGTAAACCTGGAAAGGTGTCAAGAATGATGAAAACATAACAATAGGTTTTACCCGTTCTGGCAATGAAATAGGTGTTAAGATGTTCAAACACTAAATAGGTACCTTTTGCACAGGATAAAGTCTGCATTAACCACACGTGCTTGTGTCAAAATATGCAAACAAACATGCTCTGATAATATATGCATTGTCTTTGAAACCGATTGGGCTACGACAGAGACAGCCTTCTTGATGGCCTTGTCTCACCACCAGTGTTAGACCAGAGAACGGGGTTGGTAAACCTGGAAAGGTGTACCGTGGTGGGGAACGCCAGGGCTGGCATTTGAGAAACCCGGACACAAGGCATGCAAGTTGTGGTTCATCGAGCAGGTACCTGTATGCAAGGTGGCATCTCACCATCCACGTCGTTTGTCAATTCAATGGGAAGACTTTCCAGTCCCTGGGCCACGTCCGTGCATGCCCCACGAGACATCTCCACGACCCCTGTGCACCCACGTGAGACACATTACACGGGGTGACACCGCTTTGATTGAACGTGCACAGTGACAAAAGTGCGCGGCTGTGAGCTCATTGGCGAATGTTGAGTGTTTTTGTTGTTATTGCTTGTGCACCGATGCAGCATCGCCAAATCACGTGAACTTTAAAGCGCAATCGTTCATTCCAAATAACGCTCCGAAATCCTCGCTCTGCCTTTAATTAGGGTCATTGACATGAAAATCAACCTTTTAATTGTATTCGTATATGTTGATATCTTCGCTGGTAAATACTGCACAGTATTCTTTTGTGATTTATGCTCCTGCGTTTCATTGTCACGCTTTGACCGAGCTGCAGGGCTCCCTCTAGCGGGATGTTATGCAGAGTGCAGCTAAAACATAAACTGTACCATGGAAAGTTACAGTTCGAGATGGGGCGATTATTCGATTTGTAGTCGATCATCGATTATCCGGCTGCTGCTTTCGACGGTACCCGGACCGATCCGGCGAAACCGGCAAGACCGCTGCAAAGGCGTCACAAAACAAAGTGGTGATGCTTGATTTCAATGTCAAATATTCCACACGGTACATATTACACAATATTCCACACGGTACATATTACACTACATGAGACAATACAAATACTACACGTTCATACATCACCCCTCGCGGAGTCGTCGAGAATGGAGTGGTAAGTACGGTGCAGTAAATGCAGTAACTTTTTAAAGGATATTTTTGTGTATGCTTATTTACACAAATGTGATCAAGTAAAAAACTGTAAAACACTAACAAAAATATATAACACCTTAAGACATGTGATGTAAGAATGTGCAAAAAAATATGTTTTAAATCATGATGAGTGATCTCCAGAATAATCGATTTGTATTTATAAAACAATCCACCACTCGTGCTGTGGTCGATTACCGACTTTGTAAAGTTCAATCGCCTCCACACCCCGCTAACCCCCCCCCCTCGTCACACGTCGTCACAAATGTCTCACCCCCCCCTCGTCACACGTCGTCACACATGTCTCACCCCCACCCCCCCGGTGCGTGACGTCATTTATGGACGGCCCCTTAGATCGCGTAAAAATGTGTCGTTAAACCCGCCACCCCCCGACAGCCAATTGGTGAGGTCTGTCGCGTAAAGGGAACGTGCCAGTTCGTAGACGAGTACAGCACCAGCACGCAGCAGCAGCTGCAGCAGCAGCAGCTGCAGCAGCACCAGCACGCAGCAGCACCAGCACGCAGCAGCACCAGCACGCAGCAGCCAGTGTGCAACAGCAGCACGCAACAGCAGCAGCAGCACGCAGCAGCACGCAGCAGACGCAGCAGCAGCAGCGGCGTGTTGGGGGGTAAAAGCGACGGACATTGACGCCGCAGCTCGCGAGTTAAATCCCTGCCGCTTTGGCGAGAGGCTTTGCAGCACTGCGCGCCGAACACCCCTCACCCCCTCCCCTACGAGTCACTGCATTGTCATCTCAGCAACAGTGCGTCTGATGGCGGTTTCGTGAACGCGGGAGATTGTTATCTTTGAATGAAGCGTCACTTTAAAACAACCGAAAGGCAAAAACAACACGGCGCAGGGAGCGCCATCACCCACCACCACCACGTGGCGCCCGATCGAGCCGGACTGTACCACCTGGACACAGGGCGGGAGGGGTGCGGGAAGTGAGATGGACAATAATTAATCGGCGTGTTTGTTTAAATAAAGTTGCGATGCAATTTGGCAGTGGAGTATTATTTATAAGGTAAGTATAATGGCTCGTTGGCAAAGCTGGGTTAAATGTGAGCTGTGCGTGGAGTTTTTATTGATTTTATAATTGGTTATGCTGCTCTGGGCACCCCCAGCCCCTCGAGGAGTGCTTGGCGTGTCCCACTCGTCGAGGGCGGGGTGATGGTGACATCACTCAGAAAGAAAATCGATCAGCAATGTCGCCTTCATATCTATCAGTGTCCCCGCATACAAAATATATAAAGTTATTTTTTTATTTACACAGTCCATCAGCCACACGGCCTTCTAAGAGCAGATTATTTCAGCTGCATTAATACGCAAACTCTGGACCGGTTTTGACATTTCAGTGTCTCATCAGCAGTCAGTCAGGCTCGCTTGTACCAATATTTGTCAATTGACATGTTATTATGGGCATGGGTCCTGGTTCGATAAGACTTTGCCAACCACTTTGGAAGTTCAACGTGGTTATCCTGACTTAACTGGTTGCCGCTGTAACATTGGGAAATGTCCTTCATTGGTTCAGGATTGACCAAAATGTATGAATTTACTTTTCAACGTCCATTTCAGAGTCGAGGCACTAATTTAAAATGTGTGGCTGATTGACGCAGGCCACTGGTCCAAATATTGCACCAACATTTTTAACCTAAGCCAAGATTCCATTGATGGTAAACGACTTAACAGATGGGCTGTACGGGATATGAATGTACGGGTACGTCGTATATCCGACGCTTGGGACTGGAATATAGATAGTTATGTGAAAGGGTAGTTTTTGTGAACATCTCTCAAATGACTGACACCAAGTACAAGCACTGCTCCGAGTGTGGGCGGTTAATTGGTCAGGATGGATATGCGACGTTGGGCTGTACTGCATTGGAAAGGGGCCGTCTATGAATGACGTCACGCGATTTTGGACGTTTTTGACCCCCCCCCCCTTCGTCAAACGGCGTCACAAAAAATCAGACCCGCCCTCAAATATGACGTGACAAAGCTCTGCCCCCCCCAAAAAAATTTAAACATGCTTCAAATCGCTTTAAACTATTGTCATTGTAGTGCGTATTTAATGTGGCGATGCACTCTGATGTTGTAGGAGAAAACATTTAAAAGTCTATTTAGTTAAGTAGAACGTGTTGTCTATATTTATTTAAAGTTGCACATTTTTACGTGACGTCACATTTCTCAACCCCCTCTCGCCCCCCATCGTAACAAATGTGTGACCCCCCCCCCTCTAGTTGCGTGACGTCATTTATGGACGGCCCCAAATCTAGACCTCCCAGTGAAAATGACACACATTGGCGAGATGTTAACTAACCCGCCTGGTATGCAGGAGGTTATGGGTTCAATCCCAACCCTGACGCCTGTATATTTGAAGTTTGTGTGTCTCTCTCCCCGTGGTCGTGTGAACTTTTCTCCGGGTCCTCCGGTTTTTCCCTCCACATTTAGAAACGCGCGTTGAGAGTATTTGGCTGCTCTGAATTTCGACATGCTAAACCACTTCGTTGTGCCATAATTTGTGGCCAGGTCGCTTCTGAAAAAGAGCCACATAACTCAGTTGGACCTTACCTGGTATAGTAAGCAGAGCATTAGTATGGAATGCCATCATCACACTGTGAAAACAACCCTGGACGGGTCTGCAGCCCGAATTAGCTGTGAAACCCAAAGATTATTTACGTGTGCGGATGTGATTGAGTGGTATTCAGACCAACCTTTGGCGGTTGCATACGCCTCACGTCTCTGATTTTCGTCTGCAAGGGTGCACACAGGCGCCTCTGTGGGAGCTTGGCACATCAGTGCCCTTGCATTTGGTTATTTTAAAAGTAAGAAAGGGCTCTTTGGCTGAACTGCCCCAGACAAGGTGAATGGAATGTTAAAACAAATTTCTCTGGCCACTCATCTGGATTTTTGCTAAATGTGATTTCTTTAAATAAAAAAAAACGCTTCTCCAATAGTAACACACTTTTACAGTATTTTTCTAGATTTATATGCGGTTAGAATGAAAACTGAAGGAACTTGTTTTTTTAAGCACTTGGCTCCCCGTTGTGGGAAATGTACGTAAATGATTTGCTTTCTTAAATCTATTCGTCATCATATTTTATCCAGGAAAGTCTCACCGAGTGTCAATGCTCACTTTTCAGGATGGTCTTGTGTTAAGATGTTTGGCCATTTTAAGCAATGCACGTGTATACAGTACGTACAATGGTAACACAACGGCATCGGCAAATTTACAGACCCACTGCTGTGCTTCCATCAGAAAATGGAAGCACAGCAAATTACGAAATCATGGTCGGAGTCGGGGGTTGTGGGAATTATTCTGGGGGAATAACTGAGATTATTCCGTGGTTTCTGTAAACATTTGCCATGATCCAAACACCTGAAAAAACAACAGGGAAAAGTATGCACATTTATCATTTGTGTCTGCACATGCGCTTGAATTACACCCGACTGTATGCTGTTTGTTTATGCCTATTACCAAATCTTGTCAGATTTTGGAAGCTTAGGCGTCGTTGAGGCTGGACAGTGGTTTTAGATTTCTAAACCACATGGTCTGGCTTGTGCCCTCATCCAGCAGTGGATTATATTCATATTGGCTTTTACTTTTGTGCAATATACAAGCGTACGACATAGTGTTATGGTGGCTTTGCACACCTGTGATCCAACACTCTGGAGGCAAGGGTTGATGGGTCACACAAATGTGAAATTCGCAACCCAAGGTCATCGACGTGGCCATATTAATGTCTTGGCAGGGTATGATGGGAGTACAGAAAGTGGATTCATTTCCATCTGCACGGTGTTACCCCGTTCTCCGGGAGCTCCCGTTTCCTCCTACATTTATAAGCACTAACACGAATTATGGGAGTTGGCCAAACATGCTAATATAGGACCACAGAGCTTGGGACTGGCTCTGGCTGCCTGCTCGCTTGGCTGTGGTTTCCTTCGCACTTTTCATCATTCGCTCTCCGAGAGTGAATGAAAATGTATGCATTACAAATTCTCAATAGTATATTGTTACATTATTATACGTGTATTCGATATTAACATTTAATATGCAACGGATCAATATTAAAGGTCCGATGACTATGTTGCCCTATCATAAATCAATACAATGTAAAATAACGGCAATATTTGCATTATTGTCCAAAAACGTAATTTCAAATATATTTTAAATAACAACTGGTCTCTCTATTCCCGGAATGAGAGCTATGTCCGTATTTTTTTATGCTAAATCAAAGTCGTTCACCGTGGGTGTTGGACTCCGTCTCGTCTCCACTCCTGTTTGTGATTTTCATGGACAATATGAAGCCGCAGCTGAGGTATGGAGAGTATCCAGTACGGCGGCATGGAGGTGACATTGCTGCCTTTTGCAGATGACGTTGTCCTCTTTGCCTCGTCAGTCTGTGACCTCCAGCGGGCACTTGAGCGGTTCGATGCCGAGTGTGAAGCCGCTGGGATGAGGATCAGCACCTCCAAGTGTGAGGTCATAGTTCACTTCCGGGAGACGGTGGAGTGTGCTCTCCAGGTGAGGGGGGAATAGCTGCCCTTCGTGGAGGAGTTTAAGTACATCTGGGTCTCTTTCGCGAGTGACGGTCAGTGGGAGTGGGAGATCTTCCGGCTGATCTGTGTGGGGTCCAGTGTTGCGGGCACTGTACCGTTCCGTGGTAGGGAAGTGGGAGCTGAGTTCTCCAACAAAGCTCGCGGTTTACAGGTCGATCTACATTCCCACCCTCACCTATGATGGTAATGAGCTTTGGGTAATGACCGCATGGATGAGATCGCGGATACATGGAGCCATAATGAGGTTTCTCCGCAGGGTTGCCGGGCCTCACTCTCCGTGATCGGTAATCCGGGAGAGCCTCAGAGTCGAGCCGCTGCTCCTCCTACGGATCGAGAGGAGCCATTCGAGGTGGTTGGGGCACGTGGTAAGGATGCCCCCCGGTCGACTCCCCCTGTAACTCTACCGAGCAGCACGTCCCACTGGGCAAAGACCCCGGGGCCAGCCCAGGACACGCTGCTGGTGGGACGATGTCGCTCAGGTGGCCTGGGGACGCCTGGGAATTCCCCAGGAAGAGCTAGAGTCCGTGTATTGTACTGTATAGTGTAGTAGTGTATAGTGTATAGTAGTGTAGTAGTGTATAGTAGTGTGTAGTGTAGTAGTGTATCATGTAGTCGTGTATCTATATATATAAAATCGCAAATCTGTCTTGTCTGTGTGTTGCCGGACCATACGCAGTTTCATTGGACGGCGGTTGCCCCTGGCAACGGGTAGCGACGCATTCGCTGCGGGGTGGACGCCATTTTTAATTCCCCTTAAAAATATGCGCACGCATTAACACGCGACTCTGGGGTAAATTCATCAAAGTTTCACGTCCTCTTCACTCCCCCCCCCACCCCAATGTGTGCAATTACTATTATAGGGTCGGTAGATAATAAAATTATAGCGATTAGACAGTATTATTGTAGCACGGGGGGGGGGGGGGGCGGTTAACGGCCCCAGTACCCAGCCTCAGCCGGGTGGGCAATTTAGGCGATGCCGGAGGTTCTGCACGGTACTAGGCCTCGACACCCCACCACACTATAGGCCGTACATATTACTGCACAGCGGCCGAGGAGATCCTGGCTGGGGGGGGGCAAGGGGTAGCAGCCCATCTGTGTATATATGTAAGGTTTTTAAGAAATATATTTTTCACCCGGGCAAAGCCGGGTACTTCCGCTAGTAGTAGTGTATAGTGCAGTAGTGTATCGTGTAGTAGTGTATCGTGTAGCCGTATATAGTAGTGTATAGTGTAGTAGTGTATCGTGTAGTCGTGTATAGTAGTGTATAGTGTAGTAGTGTATCATGTAGTTGTGTAGTTGTGTATAGTAGTGTGTAGTGTAGTAGTGTATAGTGTAGTGTATAGTGTAGTAGTGTAAAGTAGTGTACAGTGTAGTAGTGTATCGTGTAGACGTGTAAAGTAGTGTATAGTGTAGTAGTGTATAGTATAGTAATGTATAGTGCAGTATTGTATAGTGTAGTATATAGTGTAGTGTATAGTGTAGTAGTGTATAGTGTAGTAGTGTAGTGTATAGTGGAGTGTATAGTGTAGTATATAGTATAGTAGTGTAAAGGGGGAGCCGACACCAGATTGCAGGGGTCTCGTCCTTTATTCCTTTTCTTCCATCCACACCTGTCCCCAGCCGTCCCAATCTCGTTCCCGCCAAAGGCCCCCTCTTCCCGCCCGTTCTCTCCTTATATCTCCTCGATCACCCCTCCCACTAACCCACCTATTGGTGGGAATCCTTCCCCTGACACCCCTACAGTAGTGTATCGTGTAGTAGTGTATAGTGTAATAGTGTATAGTGCAGTATTGTATAGTGTAGATGCGTATAGTGTATAGTGTAGTAGTGTATAGTGTAGTGTAGTAGTGTGGTAGTGTATCGTGTAGTCGTGTATTGTAGTGTATATTGTAGTAGTGTATAGTGTATCGTTGTGTAGTGCTGGAGTCTGTCGCCAGGGCAAGGGAGGTGTGGACCACCACTACTCAACACGCTGCCGCCGCGACCCTCGCCAGGACAAGCGGACTGAGAAACTAACGAACAATCCTCTAAAATCTTGATTTGAACAAACCTCTATTAATACAAAGGCCAACCCTGGGAATAGCTGCCAAACACAGTTTTTGCGATGACGCTCTGCTGTGTTTTCAGGTTACATTGCACGTCGTTTGGCATGATGTGCTGGAAGCATTTGGGAATTATTCCAAAAAATAATTCAAATAATTTTTAGTTTGTTTTGATCTGAAAGTATGATGGCACCAAAAGTGGTGCGACGTGACACTAAAACACGCCAAAGCATTGCACGATATATAAATGGTCTATGAAACCATAATAATCTGAACAAATTTGTCCTTAAAAATTCAAAAATATGAACATTTTAAATGCAAAAGGGCATCCCTCGAGTTTGCACTTTTATCTGACAAAACACTAGTCACCAAATCAATGAGTTTAAAGAATCAAAACAACTATGATTTTATTGCATATGAGTTTATAACACTGCATAAATGAGCAAGTTTCATATATATCGTATTGCATATGATAGTACAACGTACACAAAAGCTGTTTACTTAATATAATATATAAAATGCATCAACATTTCAGATGTGTTTTAAACCATGACACGATGCTCCATGCAGTCATGAATTCAATGTCCCCATAACTTCTATTTAATATATAAAGGTGCAGCCCTGCAATTACTTGATCATGCCAATGCTGGCTTTATATTACATATAGTTCTCCACAAATATGATGAATATACTCTATACATGCAATCGATTTCGTTTGATTACCCACTGGGGGAATTATTTGAGAAAAGTGAATCCAGCGGTCACGCTGATTAATACTGCGGGTGTCACGCTGCGTGTGCCTGACAGTGGACGTTAAAGATCCCGTGACGTCATTCGAAAGAGTTGGCCGTTGCGTGCCAGTGTCACGGTCCAAATTTGAATAATTATCCGCAAATTGCAGTACTCAATTGGGATGACGAGTGGCATCACCCCCCCCTCCCTACTGCCAAAACCTGGCAGGGCCCTCCTGAAAGCAATAGTCGTGAGACCTCGGTGTGACTTTCCTGGGTAAGCAAGCGTAACAGGTGAATGGTAACATCATCCTGCTTTGAGCAAGGGTAACATCTTAATGCCAGCTGGTTTCGTGGTAAGCCTATAGTTAGCCAAAATAACCTTTTTACGCATGTCCTCTAAGGCCTCTCTACGACCTTCATGATCGCCGGTTCCATTGTTGACACAGGATACGGAGCACGTTTGGGCTAACTTCGTATTGACTGTTAAGAATTGTAAGTGGTCTTGGAGAGGGCAAATCGCGACACGGGTAGATAATGGTGGTCAAGACCAACGATGGGGTGGCAGCCAGACGAGGGAATGCATCCGAGAGGACTTCCACCACCGAGGTGGAGCAGTGGAGTTGGCTTGTGTTCGAATGTTGTCATCCTGGCTTGTGTTCGAATGCTAAACGGATTGCCGCATCACAGCACTGATCAAAGAAATGGCAACAGCTTGGGCAAGCTTTCATCCGGGAGTGGATAGACCATGGCTGATGATCAGAATCATTACCAGAAGTTTAGTATCTGCGTAAATAACCCTTTGAGCTTTACAGCTCTTTTTTTAACGGTGACTCGGCCAGCAGACAGACACGGCAGCGAGAGTTAATGATGGCGATGACGATGGGCTTGACATTCTAACATGCCACATCTCTCCTGGCCACCACTACCCGTCTTCGTTGGAGGTGGTACCAGATGGGGTCCCGCTTGCTGCACTGCCTCCGAGTAGGGCAACGTCTTGGTGTTACTGGTAGGGCGGGTAGACCCCGTCGTAGTGCCACTCACGCCACTGCTCGCGAGACTCACGGTGGCGTTCGTAGGACTCTGCGAGGGAACACGAAGATAAAGATCAGCCACATAGCCGTGCAAGGCGGTTGGTGCAAGGGCTTTTAGCAAGCACACGTGGCGGTGATTTGTAGCCAGCACCTCAGCTGGCCGCCTTTGTCTCCCCAGTGCTGATGTTTACACGCAGCACCAGGTAGGTACACTTTGAAGCCAGAGTCGACCTCGGGAAGGCCCAGGACCAGTTCAGATAATCATCGCTGTTGTTGGCCATGACACACGAATCAAACTCAGCTTAGTCGTCTGAAGTGTTCTGTACTGCTTGAGCCTGGAGAGCACTTGGTGTGGGCGGTCTCCGCGTACCAGCACGGCTGTCAGAGGCCTCGCGGGGCGAAGCAGTGGGCAGCAAAATCCATTATTGTACCGTACCGCTATGCCCCTACATGCTGTGCTCCCCGGCCTTCACCAAAGCCGCACCGACCCGCTTGGGTCACCCGCCAAGGGCGTGGGGGTAGGCGCCTCATGCAGCAGTGGATTGACAACGTGCCGCGTCGCTCCTACCTGTCTTCTCCTCCTCGACCCAGTTCTCCCAGCGAGTGAGCTGCTCCTCGCGGTGCTCGCTGCGCCTGCGGTCCGCGGCGAGCGTCACGCGCGACTCCACTGCGGTGGTCGGTGCAGCGGTGGCGAGGGCGGGGAACACAGCCGTGAGGGCATAGCAGTACGGTACAACAGTGGTCATTTTTCATTTATTTTTGGCCCAATTTCGGTATTTATTTCGTTATTTTTTTTGTCCGTTCGACATTAAATGTACCGGATTGAATTTTGATAATTTTCATTGCTGAGGTAATGAAATGTAATCATTCTAATACAGTACATTTAAATAGTATTCCATAACTTTTTTTGTATTCTTACAAAAAGTTCCATCAGTAAAATAATCATTTTAACAAAGACTTTATTTTTATCATTTAAGCAAAGCCGGCATTTTTGGCAGTAAAATCACGGAGCTGACATCACATTTTCGGATTATCTGAAATTTTGTACCTAGGGCCTAGATTTGAGGATTTTTCGGATTGATCCAGAAATTGGGAACACATCTTTCGTAGATACTTAGAAGATTGATTGAGAGATAATTTATAGAGTGATAAATACATTTTATTTAGATATAGATAATTGATAGATAACTGGTAGAAATATAGAGACATACAGATCGAGGAATAGATCATAATTAGTGATAGAAAGATGACCTTTATAACAGTTAACAATACTTTGCAAATTACCAAATCATTCAAAATCTACCGAATCACATCAGATTTCCGAAGCTAATAAGATATGAGTTCAGATGGTTGACCACCATGCATAAAATAGGTCCTAACAGAGGCTGCTGAAGTGCTATAAGGTGGGTAGTGAGGCAACATCCATTGCTGTACTGGACTTCTATGTGCCACGCCTGTGCTCCCTGCCATTACCATCGTGGTAAAGTCCTCTATAGTCAAATATTCCCCATGACCCCCTACACGGAGTGGGGAGGCCCGAATGCAGCAGTGGGTTGATATTTGGGCTGTCTTCGCTTGTCAGGGAGCCAAAGGTGAGGGTTAGGGTTGCCACCTCTGAGGTACAATAAAAGATGGAACATATCAAAGAAAGAAGAGTATCTCACAACACTGGGCGAGCAGAGAACTACGTGTAAAAACACATCGTATCAAGCGATGTGTTGTCATTGTTATTCCGCAACCGACACAAACCAGGACGTTTAATTGCCCTGGGGAAGACTTACAGATTTCCGAGGACATCAAGCCTCAAGAAGAGACCAACGATCCTGGGGGGGGGGGGGGGGGGAGACCAGAGCTCGGGTCGTGCGAGGTGAGGGGAGAGGTGAGAGGGGGTCACGGACTCACTGAGCTGCTCGGCGCGTGACTGTGGTGAGCGTCTGGCCCTGCCGGCCTTGTGCAGGAACCCCGCGGCCTGGTCCCCTCGCACGAACACTCCGCGTGCAGACGGGGCGGCTGAGGTCAGGGTATTGGGGCGGAGGAGGTTGGGGTGGTGGTCCCCGCAGGAGAGAGGGGGGAGAGCAAGGTAGCGAGGGGGGGGGGGTTTGGCGTTGACTTTCACCGATCTCTGCAATGAATGCTTTGGACAAATATTGAAGTAGGCGTGGAAGTCTGAATTCTAGTTTGGAGGAAGCGATGCAGTCTTGTGTCGGACGTGCGTTGAAATTGCGAGCGAACGGTGGCGTAGCGCCCTTGGCATGTGGCCCTGTCTTGCAGTGTGCATGCCATTGGAGCCCACGTCCTGGAATGTCTCCACCCTTACGCATGTGCCGCTGCGCCCTGGAATGTGACCTCTTGCCCTAAGTGAGGCCCTCCTGTTCTGACCGAGGTTTCTGCCCAAAAACGGTTCGCTAAAATCCAAATCCATGGCAATCGCTGGGACCCGTCGAATATCTGCTCTCTGCAGACTTCACGTGAAACAATTACGCACAATGTTACACCGACTGAAAATGCCCGACATGGCTTTTTAAGAACGGTGATACGAAGAATCAATGCAGCGTTACACACATAATGTGTACGGTCGATTAATCTTTGAAATGGATATTGAAACAAAATTGTTCAGTAACGCTGTGTTTAAGGTTGGGCCATCAAATCGCATCCTTAAATAAAAACAATTTTGCATTTTATGTTGGTGGCATGCTTATGTGAGGCTATCATGAATGCGCTTTGTTTCACAGACGTTCTATGCCGTAGCTTTGGAGTGGGGGGGGGGTGCTTGCTGTGTGTCCTTCCAATTGAGTACTGCAATTTGGCAAACGTTGACTGTGACGCCGGCACACGCAGTGTTAATACACGCGCAACATTAACCAGGGCAGCCATGTGTCTCGAACCGCAAAACCTCTGTAAGAAGCAACAAACGCGCTCGGTCAATGAGGTCACGTGTTCAGGCCACAGTGGCTTGGACAAAAGTTTTAATTTCAAATGTTACCACCTACCGCTTCCCTTCCCCGTGTCACCCCCATGACTATGTAGTACAGCCGGGCACAATTCCCACTGCACTCGGCAAGCGCTGAGATTTGTTGTTTTCGGCTCCAAAATTGAATTTGGTTAATTCCCACCACCTTTAGTGGCGTCAGCGTGGTTGGCATCGGGGCCGCGTGCTGTTGCAAGGAATGAAATGGGGGCGACCCTCTGTCCAACTCCCCCCCACCGCCTCCTCCACAACGCCTGCAGCCCGGCGCCTGGGGCCCCTTCCGTGGCCCCGTGGGGCTCCGGCGCAGTTGCACCGCCGGCGTCCTCGACGGCTACCGCCACTCACTGCCTCCCCGTGTGCTTATCGCCGCGCGCGTCTCCTACCGGCGTCGGCTTGACGTCCGGGCGACACAGAGGCGCTCTTCACCTCGCAGGGACCTGGGGCGTGCGTGGGGGGTGGCGTAGGGCGGACAAAACGGAGCATTGAGACCGTTGCTGGTTAGCGGGGAAGAAAATATTGCCGGTATGTTGACATAACACGCTTCAATGAAGGGGAGGGGGGGGATTATTGCGTGGCTGTGAAACAGTTGCATTTACTCTTCGCGGATTCGCGACAGGGGTTCTGGAACTTGATACGCGGTATGTGGATGATGTCATGCTTAGGTGTGTTTTCACAATTTCTATGTCGACTGCTAAATTCTAATTTGTTATCATCAGCAGCAGCAGCAGGAACATTGTCATCACCAGAGGAATACGCAATATCATCATCGCCGTCGTCATCAGTAACGACTGCCATCATCGGCATCTTCATCAGCAGCAACAGATTATTTACCAGCACACTAAGGTCTGCTGCTCACAAGCGACAGAAAGCGACATTTGGAGTAATACCGCCGTATGTTAGCAGCACGCCTTTGCGTGTTGTTAAATGTACAACTGGCCAGTAGTGGATAAACAATATATATTGATTGTACAATATGTATCCTCCTGCTGGACGAAGGATGATGATGATGATGACATTGATGACGATGGTGTAAGGTACTCGTTGGCTTAGATCGCGTAAATATATAAATGTGTCGTTAAACCCACCACCACCCGACACAGCCAACTAGTAAGGTTTGTCACGTGAACAGAACGTGCCAATTCGTCACTAGTACAGCACACCGGTGTGCTGGAGAGCCAAGCCAGAACATTTACAATCTGAGTACGACGTTTTTCCAGTAATACTTCATGACTGGCGAAACGTCGTGGATGATATTGGTCGCGAAAGCCTACGTGTTAAACGATATCAATTAACCTTGTTGAGAGGTGTTTGGGAGTGAAAATAAGTATCGGTGTCGGAGGGAGAGAACCGGCTTAATTGAAAAGCGTCGTAACCACAAAACCGATTCAGAGTGCAGAACTTAAACGACGCGGAGATGAAGCAAATGAAAGCGGAAAGAGAGACCAAAAACACCAGTCCCAGTGTAGATGGGAACATTGCAACGTCAAGGCAAATGAAAATAAAAAATAAAATTCGTATGTGTACATATAGAAGGTCTAAAGCGAAGATGGTAGACGTCAGTGGTTCTCGACCTGGGATGCACGCATCCCCTGGCGGCTGCGAGATGCCCTTTCTGGGGATGCGAGACGTAGGGAGATTTTTTTTCGAAGGTAAATAATCGAAAACGCTAATTTAGGACGGGCAAATGTTGACTTAAAACTTGCGTCACTGCAGGAATTCATAATCTTGGTTGTTTCGGTAAAGTCACGTAGATAGAAAATAAAAAATAATAATACTTTGAAAATAATAAAAGCAAAAAACCCACAACGTTTCGATCGCAACACAAGAAGACCGCTTGTGTTGCGATCAAAACGTCGTGGGTTTTTTGCTTAAATTATTTTCTATTTATTTTTATTTTAAATTTGTAATTTATTAATTTTTATTTTAACTTTGATCTACGTGACTTTACCGAAAAAAACTAAAATATTTAGGACGGGCACATAAGTACAACTGCTGTGTTTCAGCAAACCCTATGTATTTATTTACATTATAAAAAATTGTTTACGATTGAGAACCAAAGGGGTGGAAGCCTCCAGCAAAGGTTAAGAACCACTGGTCGACGTGGATCGTAACAGTCGTCGATATTTCTCCGCTTGCTCGTAATTAAATAACAAATGTAAGGATCGTGCTGGCAGCGGTGTGCAGGCACAGCTAAAATAAAACCGCTCACAAACGTGCACCAATGATGCCGCTTCGCTAGAAAAAAATACAAAGACGTTTCAGGCAATGGCCCTTCTTCAAGACTGACTTATAGTTGGAGATCACAGTTTTATACCAGAGGGGGAGGGGGGCGCTGATCAATCTGGGGGACTTTAAGAAAGTCGGCAAGATACTTTGAATTGACAAATGGGCAGTTTCTCTATTGACGGTCATTGGCTATCAACTACGAGTCCGTCAATCTCTCTGCTGCCTCTCTCTGCTCTGAAGAAGGACCATTGCCCGAAACGTCAACCTGTTTCTATATGATCTCCAATGACACGTGCGTCGTGTTGTGTGTGTGTGTGTATGTTTCCCCTCTTTACCTGTGCCGAGGATCACCAGTCCAGCCGCGGTGAGGACAGCACAGAGCCACGCCGCGCGATCCATGCTGCTGCTGCTGCTCTCGAGTGCTGAACGGGGGCTCTTTGGCTGCCCCCCGCACCCCCATAGCGAGGGGCAGGGCTGGGGGTGGCCACAGGGGGGCAGGGCACGGGCAAGGGGAGGGTAGTGAGTGCGTCACAGGAGCTGTGGCGTTGCAGACGGAGGCTGTGTTCTTCATAGCCTCTATTCTCTCTTTTTTACGATCAGAGGAAACAAGAAGATGCTCGGTGTAGTCGGCACTTTGCTTCGTTCATCATTTCCTCTTTTTTTTCAAACTTTTGCATTATCTCTCTTCCGTCGGTCGTCGCTTTGCGGCTGACGATCGGACCGGGCTGTCACATTCCGCTCCTTCCTTTCTTCTGGTCATGGCAATAGCTTTCTCTGCAGGGCGTTCAATTGAGGTCGAAAGCGTCCATGCATTATTTAGCTCTGGCCGTCTGTCCATCTGTCTACCATAGGCGTATAGATGAATATTATTTTAAGAAAAGCGGTAAAAATTGGGTCAAAAGAGAAAAAAAAGCTTTTGCCCAAAACTTGGCGACAGAAAAACCCCGCAGTAAATGGATCGAGCCCTTTCGGCCAAAGCGAAGACGCCACGCGCCAATCCGGCACGCCGCCTGACGCGATGACGCGCCACGTGACCCCTTGTGACGTCTCGCGTCGTGCGAGGACGTCGTGTCGACGTCGTGACGTGGTGCATGTCGGCAATGTCGCCCCGCCGCCGTCCCTTCGCGACGCCGTCAACCCACGGCTCGCTTCTTGTTCCTCTTACACATCGCGGTGCCCAAGGCCTTTCGTTCTCTTTAGGCGCCCGAACGGAAGATGTCTTCATCTCTGTATTTTATGCACCAAAGGCTCCTTTCCTACTGGTCAAGATTTTCCCGTATGGTCTAGTGTCTTGGCACGGTTGGCTACGTGGAGTGCGAATGAAGTTCAGAGTAAACACACACAAACATTTATCGTATCACCTTTGTGAATGTTTATTCGGTGCAAAGAGATGCCACACGTTTTGCAGATGTATTTTTCAACTGGACGAGGATCACATTTGAATGATATACAGAGGCAGACAACGATAGGCTGGAGGAACGATATGAAAAGGCAACAATGTGCCTAACTGGCCACGTGGGTCAGCCGTTCGCGATTGGAAGGTTGCGGGTTCAAATCCTGGTTGGGAATTGACTCAGCCTATCATCCACCGAGGTTCTGTAAAATAAGTACCACTTTGCGGGGAAGTCAACAGTCTTCATATGTATAGACTCACCCCTACCATAGGCGTAGTGAATTTCCACCACCTGCTCAGGGTTGTAAACAGGAAATGAGCACTGCCTCAATGCAAACTTGAACAATACATTACTATTTTCTTAAATGGCTAAAGACAAACGTTTAAATTCGTGAGGATCAGAAATATGGACATTAACAATGCGGGGAAAAAACAAGAAAGTGTGCAAGGAAGCGTGGAGAGGCCATGGTTGGAAATTACACTCAGATAAATAAAGAGGAACACATGGCTTCGAGGGCATACGTAAAGTAGAGACACCATGTCATTCTCATTTGAAAAAAAGTTTTGCTGGCTGGCTTTTCCGTCCGGAGGGATGGACGGACAAACAGTCACGTGCAAAGGATGTGCGTGTTGCCAATTGACTTAAAAAAAAATGTAAGTGGGTCTTGGTTAGAACGCGTCGCTAGAAGGGACGATGACCAGTAATCGAGATTAATGACGGAGTGGCAGCCAAAGTTTACGTCCACCGCAGAGATGGAGCAATCAAATCAGCTCGTGTGCAGGTGCTGTATGGATTGTTGCATTGGAAGACCCTAAGCAATGGTGATGGCTTGGGGAGGCTTTCATTCAGCAGTGGATTGATCATGGCCAATGATGAGATGGGACAAGAATGGACAAAGGATGACACTTCAGTCGTTGGTCCTCACCCATACCGTCTGGTGGATTCACAGGATCCCACGTGGCTGTACTTGAGACCTCGGATGAACAGCAAATTGAACAGAAACGTGGTGGAGCTGTCACTTTCGAACATGTCAGCGTCTTAATTTTGGAGCTTTCGTGACTGCAGGATTGCTTGTGTTGCAATCGAAACGTCGTATGCTATTATTTAATTTATTATTTTATTTTTATACGTGACTTTACCGAAAAAAACAAAGAATGTCAGCGTCTGTTAAACAGCGTAGCCCAAAATTCAGGATAACGGGGCTATTTCATTTATTTTAACGTCGGAATTAAAACAAATTAATCGTGCATTCTTTAAGTTAATGTTTTATCTATCATTCTAAAATTTTTATATCTTATGCTTGTGGAGTCACTTGACATGTGTCGTTTACAAAACTCGCCCAAGAACCCTGAATGAGTAGAGACCAAACATAATTTATGAACGTTCAGAGATTCTACTTAGTAATCTTAGAAAAGGTCCTAAATAAAAATGTGAAAGAGAATGCATGCATGAATTCATGTCACTATATGTAAATTAGCTCATTAAAATAAAATAAAATATGGGGTTGAAACCTCAAGGTCTTTCCAGAGAGACAAATACATTGCAATTTTCAATGTTATGCCAAAACGCACCATCATAGCCAACTGGAAAGAGCACGCTCCCCCAACGCTGCAGGAATGGGCCAATACTCTTGTCGTGGGCCCTCGACGAGGGAGACGGTTCGCTCGAGGCAACACGTTTATCACAAACTCGGGGACATGACACAGAGGGGTAACGGCCCCTCACACGCGATAATATCCTAAGGAGGTAGCCCCACTCCGGACTGCCCTGACTCTGGTTACAGAGCTAACCCTACACTGGTTAGATCTGAACTCGACCCTCGCCAGGGGTCCGGGTTCTGCCCACTGGGCTCTTCGCTTCACGTCTTCAGGGTAGCTCTTCGGGTCTTCAGGTCTTCAAGTGGACGAGGACTGTCGGACCCGTTGAGGGGTCCGGCTTTTATTCCCGTTCCAGGGTGTCTCTCCGCCCCAGCCACGCCTCCCTTCTGGGACTCTCTAGGGGGCCCTGGGATATCCCCCAGCCCCCCTCTTGGGGTCTGGGGACCCTAGTGGCCCAACGGCCCGGCTCATCCTACCTAGCCTGTCTACCTGTTGACTCATGTCCGCTACTGCAGGTAAAGATGAATGGGAATATACACAATGCCTAACCATGCTACTACATATTGTCAAAAATTGCCGCTCCAGAGCATCTAAGTGCAAAACTAAGGGGCAGGGAGGAAGCTCACCACCTAACATAGAACCCCTTCGCTCCCTCTCCTCCAGTGGACATTGATTCTGAAGATCATTCATGAGGGCATTGAGGCACTCCCCCGCTCCCTCCATCCCTTTTTCTTTTTTCCCTACAGGGGTATCATAGCTTAGGAAGACACTAGGGGTAGTAGAGTTTATTGAAACAGTTTTTTTTAATCATGACATGTTTCCATTGCACTGCAATCCGTGCTGGTGTTAACTGCTTTCATATTCTCTGTGCTGTGTATCTGATATCGTTTTATTCATAAAATACTTTTCAAATAAATTAAATATCCCTGTGTCCTGTTTTTTTGGGCCACACTCTATTTTGTCAACGATTCTTAAGCAGGACCTGCCGAAAAAAATGTCTCTAACTTGATAAAGCTTTGCTAGATCAGCGGTGATATTTTGTGATACACATATTTTTACGTGAAAATATGAATAAATTATATTCTGGCCAGTCGAGTCGCACATAGCTTTGCTGTACAGTACCCTGTGTACGCATACGTATTATATTTCAGTGTCTTTCCAAGTGAACAGCTGCTTTAATGCTCAACATTCCTCGAACGAAGCTGCTGAAATCATCATCGTCATCCGTCATGATCACTCCACTGCTAGATGACAGCCTCCAAAACCTGTCGCCACCCCTCATGTTCCTGTGATGTAGCAATCCATCTGGCACCAAGCTGATTTCATTGATCCATCTCCACGGCGGACGTGCCCTTGGTGCGGTTTGGCTGTCACTCCGACGCTCGTCTTGAACAGTGGCCATCATCCCCATCCCTCATAATCTTTCAGAATCAGTCTCTTTTTATCCTGGAGAAATCCGATGAGCTATGAAGCTCTTTTTAACAGATGCCCCTTCCAACGACATTGTCTGTCCTGCCCAAGCCAACGTATATCTGCTCCAACAACAATTAAAAAAAACTTTACTGTGTTAACACAATTGTGTGTGAGTGGTGGTGCAGTGGTTAGCGCACTGTGCTGTGAGCCCACCCACCCGACTTTGATTCCCAACCACCGCTGTTGTCAGTAGCGAATGATGCCTGAACTGGTCCCGTGGGCCCTCGTCACCACCTCGTGCTGACCACAGTATTCACAGGGCCATGTGTCTTGACCGCACCTACGACTGGCACGGTTCGCTACGTACGGCGTGAAAGAAGTTCAACATACTGTACATATATTGAGTCGACGCGAAGACATTATCGATGAGTGACTTTGCAGTTCAGGTCGGTAGAAACCCAATCCAATAAAGGTTTTAAATTAATTTGGAGGATGTAAGTGTTGATGGGAGGGGTTTCAGTGTCGCAGTGGTTCGGGCACTTCGACTGTGAACCCGGCAACCTGAGCTCGACTCCCGACCGTGGTGAACATCAGTGGCAGGTGATGTCTGAACCGCTCCTAGGTCACCCCTCCCACTTCACCAACCCAGACTTGACCAGCGCGGTGAAGTATGGTCAAACAACCTCCATGGCTGATGTGTGGGGAGACCTCCATCCAACAGTGGGCTGACGGATGGCTATAAATTATTACCATTGTATTTTATGATCGAGACGATAGATTTCGATTTAAAGCTTTCGTGACTGCAGGGATTCATATTCTTGGCTCTTTCGGTAAAGTCACGTAGAAGGGAAATAATAAAATAAAAAAAATAAAACATTTAAAAATTCTCACGACGTTTCGGCCACAACGTGAGGACGGCTGCTTGCGTTGTGGCCGAAACGTCGAGAGAATTTGATTATGTTGTATTTTTATTATTTATTATTTCCCTTCTACGTGACTTTACCACCAAGAATATGAGATCTTAAAAAATAGAGCTTCGAACTGGAAAGTACGGTGAAAATATATTGGAAACAATTCTGCCATAATTTGCTTTTTAGTTTCCAGCTTTTCTAACATTTGACTACGTGTACAGTACATAGTTAAACGACGATGATGATGGCTTAACCAGACCGGTATGTTTGGCCGATGTCTTACGTTTTTGTGCGAATTTACCTGTGGAAGGAAGCCATTGCTCAGAGCCAAAACATCTATTCACGCCAATAATGCCGATTTAGTTTTTTTTACCAAGCAAAGCAAAGCTGAAGCTCACAAACACATTTTCACGAGGATCCTGCATTGAGGCTGTCACGTGGCTCTGTGGCCACGTGGGCTGACTGACGTCCACTCACATGGCACTGACATACATATTTACTGAATTATGTTACCAAAAAAGTTTTTTTTCACCAAATGTCCCATTTGCCCCCCAATATGTATTATAATTACGGCCTTGTTACTTACTAACAACTCTTATAATTTTTCATTGCTGGAGGGGTTGCTCCCCTCTACCTGAAAATTCTGGCTCCGCCATGGGCTATTCGAATGTGCGCTTCATGAGCCCCTTACCATCAAGCACATCAAGAACATCGACAGGACGACGCTCGCTCACATCTCCTTCGTGAATGGATAATCGAAGACACAAACCACAGTGCGACTGTGGCCATCCTACCCCACGCTTAGGGCCCATATTGTAAACCCACAGACACTTAAAGATACATAGACACGTACGTACATTAAAGACATAGGTGCCGTCCATATATGACGTCACGCACCGGGGGGGGGGGTCAGACATTTGTGACGATGTGTGACCAGTTGGGGGGGGGGGGGGGTTGAGAAATGTGACGTCACATCAAAATGCGCAACTTTAAATAAATATAGACAACACGTTCTACTTAATTAAATAGACTTTGTAATAAATGTATCTCCTACAACATCAGAGTGCAGCGCCACATTAAATACGCACTACAATGACAATAGTTTAAAGCGATTTGAAGCATGTTTTATTTTTTTTGGGAGGGGGGCAGAGCTTTGTGACGTCATATTTGAGGGGGGGGGCTGACTTTTTGTGACGTCGTGTGACGAGGGGGAGGGGGTCAAAAATCGTCCAAAATCGCGTGACGTCATTTATGGACGGCCCCATAAGCCACAGTGCAGCTGTGGCCATTGAACACCAAACTGTGAACTACATATTCGACCACGTGTAGTCTGCGCTCCTTCATTGGGGGAAGAGCGAGACGACACGAACTCTCTCCTGAGCCCTCTTCTCGTGGTGCCATTTCGCTGCGGGACACATTCATTGCCTTGCGCAGGACTCGACCGGCATCGTTTAACAGCAAATCCAGACACAAGAGGGCAGTAGAGACGCGTGTGTTGGTTCAGAGTGCAAATAGTATGAAGAGTGGTTTGAGGTTTCCTCTTCACAGTGCTAATTATACGACAATTTCCTCTCTCCCCTCGAGATTGAGTTGATACAAGGTACTACTACAGTACTCTGTTTAACATCTGTATTGCCTGTTATAATGAGTTGATACAAGTTACTAACTACTACTACAGTATTCTGTTTAACATCTTTATTGCCTGTTATAATGAGTTGACACAAGGTACTACTACTACATTATTCTGTATAACATCTGTATTACTCTTTGATTTTTCGGTAAAGTCACGTGGGTAGAAAAATTTTTATGAAACAAAAAATAATATATCACGACGTTTTGATCATGACACGAGCGGTCGTCCTCAGGCGGAAAAAATAATCCAGCAGTGTAACTGCTGAACCAGCGAGAGAGCTGTTACAACAAGAGGTTATATATGTGGCGATGGGCAAGCAAGGCGGGGTCTGAGCTGGAAAGGAATTCCATCCACGGACGCAAGCACGTCAGTTGTGTTAATGGGGGAGATTAGGGAGAGAGATTAAGGAGAGAGATGAGCATGAAGTGAGCTTCCGTCGCCGCAAAAGATCATCGTCCCCGCATATGCGCACAACAGCAGTGTTAATGGGAGATTAGCACCATGTTGATGGGAGAGGTTAGGTAGGGAGATTATGGGGATTAGTAAGTGTATGTCATGTCTGTGTGTAACACAAGCTGCGGCGCTGCCAACTGCGCTATTGATGGCCTTGTCGCTTTGCAGTCACATCGACGTCCAGAAGATTTCACCAAGTCTCGTAACGATTGCTGGAGGGTCCAGCATGGGGGATGTTTGCCCAATTCTACGAATGAATGTCTGGCTGCACGTGGGAGGGAATCAGCGTGCCTGGAGTCAAACACCATAGATATCGACGGGTTGCACCAAACGCGCGCACAGATAGATTCAAGAATACCGTATTTTCCCGAATATAACCCGCGGGGTATACCACTTTTTACAAACAAAACAAGAGCCTGAGGGGTATATGGAGGTGCTGGCTATCTGAAATTTGTTTTACATAAACGCTATTTTTGCGGGGTATATGCGTATGCGGGTTATATGCGGGGAAAACACGGTACATTACTGCCCTGCCATCTCATCGCAGCACAATCCTGCAACGCGTAGATGGCAATGTGATGGACAGATGCTTTACGATGACATTCTATGACTCCGAGATATATGAAGTATTTGGACAGGTTCAATTACTCATCATATATTTCTCTGGGGGGGTCTATGAATTCCGCACAGTGTGCCACTTTGCAGTCATTCAACAGTTGTTGTCCTGTGGCGAGACTGGCACCCACCATGGGAAATGTGGAATGTACACCACAGGTGAGTGATGACCGTTTTCAGGTGCAGGAGAAGACACGCGTTTACTCTGTCTACAGAGTACACCTTGTGCACGTGCAGCCCTGGTGTCAATCCACTGCTGGTTGAGGACATCCGCGTGTTGAGGCGAAGTTTGGTCGAATAACCCCCGACGACCTGAACGGTGTGGGGAGACGCCCATCCAGCAGTGGAATGGCATGCTGCACTCATTGTCCGGAGCCAAAGATGGTAATTCCACATTACTATGGCCCTTGGCTATCATTCTGGAAAGATTAGCCCTCATGCCATTTAAACGGAATAAAGATGTTGATTTGAAGCTTTCGTGACTACAGGAATCCATATTCTTTGGTTTTTTCGGTAAAGTCACATGGGTAGAAAAAGTCAATAATAATAATATAAAATAATATATCACGACGTTTCAATCGCAATTCTGGCGAATTCTGGCGAATTGCCCGATGATGCTGGATGCAATTGCCAGCGAAACGTCGTACTCAACAATTGTAAATGTTGTGGTTTCACGCTTCAACACACCGGTGGGCTAAAGTAGTGAACTATTTGTCTTTTGTCAACGTGACACTTTTTTGCTGATTGGCCGTGTCGGGTGGTGGAAGGTTACGACACATTTATAAATAACGCGATCTAACCCAAAAACGTTTATTATGAATAGTATTGGTCGCGAAAGCCTACGTGTTAAATAACTGAGTAACTCTTGAATGGGTTTTGCATAATGCTTGTGTTTGTCACAAGCACGGTATTGTGGTTAAATGTTGCGTGTGGGTTTGAACATCTAAACCCTACGTATAAACAAGCCCTTGAGTCCCAATGTTCAGAAATGCACTGGAACGTTGCTTTTTTTTATCTCGAGCCGATGGAAGCAACTCCACATTCCTGTGGCAATGTCCAGTCCAACTACCACACGATGGTCACAACCGTATCGACTTACCACCGAGTGATGCATTCTTACTAGATGGTACATATTTTAAAGAGCATGAAGGTATGATGGTCAGGCTATAAGTTGACCCTGTTTGGGATTGAACTCTCCACCTCACTCTTGGGAGTCCTCTTTCTTGGACTACCTGAACATCCTGTTGCTCTCGTTCAGTCTATGAGCACAGCAGGAATCGTAGATCTCAGCGTTGAGGAGTGAAAGCCGTGTTCCGTGCCCGCCTTAATAGGTGCTCGCTAACAGCGCTGATCCCGCGTACGATCAGCCCTTTGTCAAACCACTGCCGGATGGAAGACCTTCATTGCCACGCCGCGTTGGCGCTATTTGACCATACTTCACCACGCTGGCCAGTGCGGAAGAAAAGACGTGGACGCGCAGAAGTACGGTTTTTCAGTTTTCAGTTTCATTTATTTGGTATAGCCCTGTGAGCCATTCGGCTCTTGAATCAGGTGCAACCGCAACAAACAAAAAAACATGAACAAAAAAAACATCTTAAAGTGACTATGCGCAAACAGAAAATCCAGGAAAAACTGCAAAGTCTTCCAGAAAAAAGCACCGTACACCAACGGTACAACACAGCGATAGAAGCAGTACTGACCCAAAATAGTCTGATGATATTGTACGGTATTGATCACGCACATCGCATTGTTCAATCCACTGTTGGATGAGGGCCTCCCCCACTTCGCGTCGGCCATGGGAGTTTGTGCGACCATACTTCACCCTGCTGGTCAGTGCAGGCGGGTGGACAGTTGAAGGGGCAGGAGCGGTTCGCTTCTCACTCGCCACTGACGGTAGCCGCGGTCGGGAATCGAACTCGGGTTGGCCGGGTTCCTCCAGCAAGTGCGTTCACCTCTGCACCACCACTCCCCCCGCACTAACAGCATCACAGTATTCTACGAAGCATCACGGAATGTCTTTTTTTTCCCAGGCACTGCACTGAAGTTTATAAAAGTCAAAGTTAGGTGGCTTCTTATCATACGGTCAACCCTTTATCAGTGCCTACCTTGTTACACACAAATTCAAACCTTATTGGTCACCCGGTGCCCTTATATATCTCAACGTTCATCCTTCAAGTCCCATCACCACGAGGGAGGAACACAAATAGATATCAAAAGTTGTTGCCTGCATTGAAACGACTTACACGCCGCATGGACCTGAAAACTCAGTCTCCCTGTACAAGAATGCTTGTAAACCGCATTATTGGTTGACAGGCATGCGGTAGCTGTGTGTGTGACCAGATCTGTGCAACTTTATTGAACTCATTCTAGGTGATGCCGCTCCTGCGTGCACAAATAACAACAAAACATGTTAGTCGAAGCAATTGCCTTCGAGTATGCGACAGGCGACGTTGCGGGCAATGGCCCTTCTTAATAGCACACGATATACTTTTCCTTTATAAGGCCGTAAAGTGATTGATGAATGCACGTGTCGCATACCTGCAAAGCCAGCCGTTTGAATACGGGCAAAAACAAAAACTTGTTTGTCTATTTGTTTGTGTATCTCCCTTGTGAAGGGACTTTGTGGGATGAACTTGAGATTTATAAGGGACACGTGGTGACCAATGCGGTCTGAATTGGTCTGTGATAAGGTAGGGGACTCATTAGGTGGTTGACAGGTGTTTTTGTGGTATAATTGTGATTGTTATATGGAGTTTCGTCTTTCAGATGAGCTATAAAGCTCCCCCCTCCCCCACAGATGTGGGGGGAGGGGGGGTCGAGCAGTAAAGGAATTGTAAGAACGTACTTCCTCTTGCCCAACCCCATTGGGGGTTTGGCGTTTTTTTTGTTGCTTTTCCCGCCAAGATGAAGATGCCGGTGCCCCGGGGGGCAACTCCCAACGCCACTTGCACGACAGCGCCACAGGCACCGCCCCAACACGAGCAGATTTGGACAAGGGCGGTCCCGGAACTTATGGCGTCTAAATCTGTCGAGGGGCTTTTATTTTATTTTTAAACCACCGAAGGGTTGACGACATATTGCGTCTTTGTTGCGACTTTGCATTGCGCTCAACAAGATCTCACCTGCGACTAGTTGTAGTCGTTGTCACAACGTTTGTTATTAAAAGTGGGACCTTTTTACCAGTATCAAATTATGACAAAAAATAAGAATAGGTTTTACCCTTTCTGGCAATAAAACAGGTGTTAAGATGTTCAAATACCAAATCAAGTTCGCATTAACCTCACATACTTGTGGTGAACATGTAAACAAACATGCTCTGATAATTATAGATGGCAGTCTTTGGAACTGACTGGCCTACACCAAAGACAGCAACCTTCCTCAGGGCCTCGTCTCACCATTGCCAGACCAGAGAACACCAAAAGGCGAACAGTACAAGGACTATGCCATTATCAGCATTTATAGCTCGGGGTGAGCTGCTACAAAATGGGACCTTTTCAAAGACAATGCATCAGATATTATGAGAGCATGTTCGTCTGCATGTTCACCACAACACGTACTCAGCCCCACCAAAACGAAGCACTCCCAATTGGTAATGGGGTAGTTGTGGAGAGAGTGGAGAGTTTCCCATACCTGGGCAGTCTGCTCATGACCGGCTCTGGTTTAATAGCAGAGGTCTCACTCCGAATCAGTCGAGTGGCATTATCTTTTCATCGGTTGCGTAACGCTGTGTGGAAGCTACCTGGTCTGTCGCTCCGCACGAGGCTTCAGGTCTTCTCGGCCACAGTCATTCCCTCCCTTCTCTACGCTTGTGAAACGTGGACCCCCCAATGGAACATCTTCGCCGGTTAAAAACATTTCGGCTAGCCTGCCTACAATCCATCCTGGGTTTAACCTGGGCAAAGTCCCATCGGTGAGATCCTCCGGCAGGCAAGGCTGCGTTGGCTGGGTCATGTAGCCCGCATGCCCAGCCACCGCATGCCTAAGCAGCTTTTGTTCGGCCGGATCGAGGGGGCTAAGCGGGCGCGGCACGGGCTAGAGAAGAGATGGAGTGATGTGGTACAGGAGGATGTGGAACTGAGTGGACTTGCCAATGACTGGTACCAGCGGTGTCAAGATCGGCCTCTGTGGAGGAGGCTCGTGAAGGACGCTGCTGGGCAGTTGGAGGCAGTCGCCCTCCAACAACAACGGAGGGCGGAGGAGCGACGCTCACAACAGCGAGCGGAGCGCCGGGTGGCTAAAGCACAGCAAGTTGGCAAAGTAGGGGGCACAGATGGTGCATCGGCCAGTCATCTCGGTCATCTCGGTCAGTCGACCCGTGGCACCTGGGTCTGCCCCGTGACCTCCTGCCAGCGGGCGT
>NW_026892170.1:0-47663 GCF_015708825.2 Lethenteron reissneri
CCTGTATCACACACGGAGTGAACACACGCGACACCCACTCTCGCACCACTCTGCGCAGCGCTCCCCCGAGGCGAGCCGCAGCACTACAGAATCACTGCGTACCCACGCGCAACCCGCGCGCTCAGCTCCGCGCAGCGCTCACTCACGTGGCGAACCACTGTGCACACAGCGCACCCACACGCTCACACTGCACGACAAGATCACGCGAGACCACGCTTCGCTATTAATGATTTATTATAGGCCACCTGCGAATTGATGTTGAATCAGTGAGTCGACGAGGCTGGCCTATTCCACTAAACCTGTACCTATTCCCTATTTATCGGCTTACGATACCCTACTTTACCTCCCCACTCACTGTTTGGTGCCCGCGGAGGTTCGCTGCTCTCTGCGCTAACAGCGTACCTCGATGCGTCGCACGGACGTCCGGGTCGCTGGCTGGACTCCTGCTGGTCCGCTGGCCTGGAGAGAAGGGGCGATTTCCCCTCTCCGCTCCTCTATTTATCCTCCCTACCTCAAAGGGGATGCTGCGCTGAACAATGGGCTCGTGCACCCCAAGCCCGTGCACGGCGGTTCCCCGGGCGCTGTTGATATGCTAATCAGTGAGCGACGTTGGCGGCGTACATCCTAATTACTCCCTTACCCTTCCTAACAATGGGGCCTGCGCGCTCCAGCGCAATTATCCCAACCCCCCATGACTATGCGCAACAGCCCCTGTGACCCCGCTATTCATGCTGTCCCGTGCCTCCCCTGCTTGCCCCGTCGACCCGTGGGAGTGTGTGTGGGGGGAAAATGCGCCTCAACCGCGGTGGCCGAATGCCCCACGCCGCGACCACACAATATTAAGGCCGGCCGCGGCGCCGCGGTGCCACGTAGCACGGGGGGGTCATCCAATTCCCTGATCGCCGGAAACCGTGAGAATTAATCCCGATAAGGGTCTCTCGGATAAAAACCGGTCGATCAGGTGACCTTCCCTTCCAGCTCTATGGGGGGGGGAAATGCGTGCGGGTGTGTGCTTATGTGGGGCGGGTGATGGGGGGCAGTGCGGTGGGGGAAGCCGGGCGGCTCCCTGGTTCGGCAGAGCGGCCCCGTCGTTGTGGCACCACATAGCCCCCCGGGGTGCCAGTCCCCGTCCCGGGTTGACTGGAGCACCTCGCCTGGGTTGCCCCCACGAGGTATCGCCGCGGGGTCCGCGGGATTCGCCCGGCCCTTGTGGCTGGCCTCGGGGGTGGCGGCTCCGTCTCCTGGGGCTCCGGCGGTGGTCTCCTCCTCCATTCCAACGGCTCCCCTCGGCCTCTGGCACCTGCGGGCTGGGGAACAAACTCAGAGGCGGTGGGGTTTAAGGTCGCCGTCCTCGTCGCCCCCGGCCCCGCCCGGGGCCCCTCGGAGCCCAGGGCTCCGTGGGGCCCATGTACTGCGCGAGGCCCCCGGGCACGGGGGGTGGGGGGACCCCGGGGTTTCGGGGTACTTGGACGGCGGGGCTCCCCCCCTCGGGGGCTGCTCGCCACGGCTTCAGTCGGCGGATGTTGACCACCATCTCCCGGCCCCTCTCTCCTCCCTGAATCAGCACCGTCCATGGTGAGATCTGCCGTCTCACAATCCAGGGTCCTCGCCAGTAGGTGGTCAGCTTCCCCACCTGTCCGGCACCGACGCGGGGAGTGTACAGCCACACCTCGGAGCCCGCAGTGTAGAAGGGGGGCTCCATACGGGGTCGGGCGCCCTGCTCTTGCCGCTGGTGCGCGGCCTCTCCGTGCGGGTAGGGTCGGCCCCTGGCCCCTCGCAGGGTCTCCAGCAAGTGCTCCACGGGGTGGCTCCCTTCCTCCCGTTGCGGCGGAGGAACACCGAACAGCAGATCTGCGGGCAGGCGAGACTCGCGACCAAACATCATTAGGAACGGGGTCTGTCCTGTAGAGGTGTGAACGGCGGTGGTGTAGGCGAACAGGGCACAGGGAAGGTGTTCGTCCCAGTCCTGTTGATTCGCGGCCGCCATGCGTTTAAGCTTCCCGGCCAGAGTCTGGTTCATCCTCTCTACCATCCCGTTCGCCTGGGGGTGATACGCCGTGGTTCGGTCCTTCTGGATCCCGAACTCTCGGCACAGCGCCTGAAATAGTTCGGCCTCGAATTCACTACCCTGGTCGGTAATGACTCGTTCGGGGATCCCGCACTTAAGTACGTAGTTTTCCACGAAGGCCCGGGCCACTACGAGGGCTGTTTTATCCGGGATAGCCACCGCCACGGGGTAGCGGGTGAAGTATTCCACCGCTACGAGATATATCGGTTGCCCCGGTGGGATCGTGGAAAGGGCCCCTGCAGATCGATTCCGACCAACTGATTCGTCCGACTGACTCGGAACGGCCTCAGGGGTACCTGGTACCTCGCCGGCTTTTGCCCACACTGCTGACAGGCCCGGCAGCCCTGCACCCAGGCGGCCACATCTTGTGCCAATTTGGGCCAGAGATACTGGCGACGCAGGGTCTCTCGAGTGCGTCGTTCCCCATCGTGGCCCCCGAGTGGGTGGTCATGCACCAGCCGTAGCAGCTGGGGTCGCACCTGGGCAGGAACACAGATGCACCCCGGCTGGCCGGCCTCGGTTAACTCCCGTACCACTCCGTTCCGCACACACAACCGGGCATACAAACCGCTCCAGGGTCCTGGTAGGGCGCTCTTTTCCTCCCGCAGTGCCGCCTCCACTGCCGCCAGATCCGGATCTCGCTGCTGGGTCTGTCTCAGCTGCTCGTCGTTTAGGCCCGGGAAGGCGCAGCCGACGTCCTCCTGGATCCGTCCGATCGGGTCCCGAGCCGCGGGTCCCGCGCTTGCCGGGCGGTCGACGGGATCCTCAGTGCCACCTGTGAGGGTTTCTGTGGCGCACACTGCACTCTCTCTCGCTGGGGGGGGGTCAGTGGCCGCGGCCTCTCGGGGGTCCGTTGCCCGCGGGCAGCGTCCCCCCGTGAAACACGGGCAGGCCTCCTCCGCCCTCGTCTCGGCGTACACCGTGGGTCGCCTCGACAAGGCGTCCGCGTTTGCATGCGTCCGGCCAGCCCGATACTCGATTTGCAGGTTGTACTCCTGCAACTGCGCCAACCACCGGGCCATCTGCCCCCGCGGCTCCTTGAATGTAAGAAGAAACTGCAGAGCATAATGGTCAGTGCGTACGCGACATCTCCTGCCGTACAAATACGGTCGGAACTGTTTGCATGCGAAAATCACGGCGTACAACTCTTGGCGGGTCACGCAATAGTTCAGCTCGGCCCCACTCAAGGTCCGGCTGGCGTACGCGATGACTCGTTCCGCCCCATCCTGTACCTGTGACAACACCGCGCCCAGCCCGCTGCTGCAGGCGTCGGTGTCCAAAATAAAATCGGTGGTAAAATCGGGGGAAAGCGAGGGTGGGGGCGTGGGTGAGGTGGTCTTTGAGAGTGGTGAAGGCCGTCTGGCAGGCCCCCGTCCACTGGTAGGGGTGCTTAGGGGAGGTGAGTTGGGTGAGGGGGCGTGCAATCTCGCTGAATCCCTTTACAAATCGACGATAATAGGTGGCGAGCCCCAAAAATGATCTGATCTCCGTCAGATTCCTTGGCCGTGGCCACTCCACTACGGCGCGTACCTTCTCCGGATCGGTGCGCACGCCTGCCTCGCTGACGCGATGCCCGAGGTACCCCACCTCGCGTTGTGCGATGTAACACTTACGTGGCTTGAGCTTGAGATGAGCCGCTCGCAGTCGCTGGAACACCTCTCGAAGCCTGGACCAATGCTCAGACAAAGATCTACTGAACACTATCACATCGTCCAAGTAAATCAGGCACTGTTCCCACTGCAAGCCCCGCATCACCAACTCCATCAACCGCTGGAACGTCGCGGGCGCGTTAGTGAGTCCGAACGGCAACACGCGAAACTCAAACAGGCCCATCGGGGTGGTGAATGCTGTTTTTGGCCGATCCTCCTCCGTCATCTCCACCTGCCAGTAACCGGACGCCAGATCGAGGGTGGAAAAATACCGCGCTCCTGCGAGACTGTCGAAGGTGTCGTCGATGCGAGGTATGGGGAAGGCATCGCCGAGCGTGACTGCGTTTAGTTTACGGTAATCGACGCAGAACCGGGTTGACCCATCCTTTTTCGTCACTAGTACCACCGGGGCTGACCAGGGGCTCGCCGAGGGCTGAATTATGTTATCGCGAAGCATGTCCCCAACTGCCTCTTTGATTTGGGCGCGTTCGGGTGCGCCCACTCGGTACGCAGGGAGTTTGATGGGTCGGGCTGCACCGGTGTCAATTTGATGCTTAACAAGGTCGGTCCGACCCACGTCCGAGTCGTGTTCGCAGTAACTCGCGCAGCCGATCGGCCTCTCCCTTAGGTAAGTCCGCCCATGGTACATGTAACGCGTCGAGCAGGGGAACGACCTCGGCTCGGGGAGTCGGGCCGACTCGCCAGGCCAGGTCCTGCTCACCCTCAGGACGACCGGGGTCCTCAGCCCAGAGTGCGAACACCGAGTCGTTAGAGTGGCGTGCGTGCAGGGGGTATTGTGGGGGTTAAACATCCGCATAAACAATCGGTCCCCATCTGCGTTTACCAACGTGGCGGATCCCACAATCCCATACCGTTTTGCCAACTCCGGGTGAGGAGTTAGCATTACCTCCCCTGATGGTCGGAGCGCGGGGTCGGTGGGGGATGTTGCCACCGGCACCAGCATCTCGGTGAGCGGGCCGATGGTGACTGCCGTCGCCAGGATAGCGGCCACAGGTGCAAAGCGGCGGCGCGTTGGTTCTCGTCCCAGGAACGGTATCCGCTCGCCGTTGCTCTCCATGGTGGCGCATCGCTGGCGGGGTTGCACGTTGAGTCCCAACCGTTCTAGGAGGTCGGTGCCTGCGATACACTCGTGACACAACGCACTCGACACGTAGAACTCCTGCGTGCACACCTGGCTGCCTATGCGGACCTCTAGGGTGGCTTTCCCCAGCAGCCCCATTCCGGCTCCGCTCGCAGTGTGCAGCGCGCGGTCCGGGGCCTGCAGGTGACGCACGTCGACCCCGATCGCGCTGCAGTGCGCTGCGCTCACGAGCGAGGCCACCGCCCCCGTGTCCAGCAGGATTCGGGTACGCACTCCGTTTACCTCCCCTTCCACCAGCGACGTGGCCCCCGTGATCCCCGCCACCAGCTCCCGCAGCCAGTCGCCAGGAGTCACCGTTTCCGTGGGCGTTGTTGCTGGAACCTGTGTGGAGATCACTCGCTCGCCATTATTCTCATTATCGTCTATTTGTATCGGGACCGCGTCGATTGCACCCCTAGTTGGTCCGCTCTCTAGGGGGCGTTGGAGTTTAACCCCCGCGTCTGCCTAGCTCGGGTGATTTCAGGACAGTCCCTCACTAGATGCCCTCGGCGATCGCACATATAACATGCCCGGGGAGGGGGGGCGGCTCCGTAGTGGGCCCCCTGCCCACTCCCTCCCCCCCCATTACGCCGCTGTCCACCCTCCGCCTCTAGTCGGGCTACCCTTCCAGATAACCCTCCTACCGTGGCGCGTAGGTCCCCCATTTCGGATCGGATGGTCTCAACGGCGGATTGCAGTTTGGTCACATTCTCACCTACGTGGGTTACCCTATCACCTACTTGGTTTATCATATCTCCCATACCTGCCTGTAACCCAGCTACCCACCCCGGAGTTGTTTCGCTGGGTCTCTGGGGCTCCCTTGCCCGTCCTCTTACTGCGATGGCGAGCTCCTCCTCCTCGTCCGAGAGTAGGCTCGTTACGGCGCACTCTCGTCCCCTCCCTCGAGGCTGCGCGCGCTCACCAGAGAGCTTCTCGCATTTACGCCGCGCGCTCGACAAGTGTGTTAAAGGAGAGGCGTGCACCGTCTATATTTGGCTGCCACCACGGGGTGCGTGCCAAATATCGCTGGACCTTCCCGGTGGCGAGGCTCTCAATTACTTTCGCCTCGTGCTCCGGGTACGCAAGCTGGGTCAACATGCGTACGTCCTCGGCGTAATCTCGCAGATCCTCGCCGGGCTGGCGGCGGCGTGCCTCTAAGGCCGCCTGCGCCTCCTCCTCGTCATAGGCGCCGAAGCGCCGTTCGAGTTCGCACATTAATTTTTCCCACTGAGTTTGTGTGCTTGCGGGCAAAGCTTCCACAAAGTCAGCTGCCCGTCCATCTAAATGTATCTCTAACTGCTGCAACGCCTCCTCATCCGACCACCCATTAACCTTTTTAGCCCCCCTGATGCTGCGGGCAAACGATTTCCATGATGGAATTCCTTTGCCCGTAAATGTGCATTTGATTTTAACCTGGGTTGGGGGGCCTCTTTCCCTTGGGGGTGCGGGGGATCGTCCCGCTTCTGACACCAATATGTGGGGGTCGCTAGCCCCCGAGATCCCTCCCTCGATAATGCTAACGGCCGGGCTAGCATCATCAATCGCCCCCCCGCTGCTAAGCGAACCGCTGCTAAGTTCCTCACCTATGGCGGGGGAGCCGTCGCCCGCGGATTCCCCTCCACCGCGGGTCCGCGTAATGGGCATGGTTAATTACCGATTAGTATTCTTCCCCTCTCTACTACGATACTTCCCTTTCCTAATCGCGCGCCTGCAACCCACGCGGAGCGAACGCACGCACGCCCACACACACGCCGCTCCGCGCACTCCAACTCAACTCACGTTATACTCGCGCACCTGTATCACACACGGAGTGAACACACGCGACACCCACTCTCGCACCACTCTGCGCAGCGCTCCCCCGAGGCGAGCCGCAGCACTACAGAATCACTGCGTACCCACGCGCAACCCGCGCGCTCAGCTCCGCGCAGCGCTCACTCACGTGGCGAACCACTGTGCACACAGCGCACCCACACGCTCACACTGCACGACAAGATCACGCGAGACCACGCTTCGCTATTAATGATTTATTATAGGCCACCTGCGAATTGATGTTGAATCAGTGAGTCGACGAGGCTGGCCTATTCCACTAAACCTGTACCTATTCCCTATTTATCGGCTTACGATACCCTACTTTACCTCCCCACTCACTGTTTGGTGCCCGCGGAGGTTCGCTGCTCTCTGCGCTAACAGCGTACCTCGATGCGTCGCACGGACGTCCGGGTCGCTGGCTGGAACTCCTGCTGGTCCGCTGGCCTGGAGAGAAGGGGCGATTTCCCCTCTCCGCTCCTCTATTTATCCTCCCTACCTCAAAGGGGATGCTGCGCTGAACAATGGGCTCGTGCACCCCAAGCCCGTGCACGGCGGTTCCCCGGGCGCTGTTGATATGCTAATCAGTGAGCGACGTTGGCGGCGTACATCCTAATTACTCCCTTACCCTTCCTAACAATGGGGCCTGCGCGCTCCAGCGCAATTATCCCAACCCCCCATGACTATGCGCAACAGCCCCTGTGACCCCGCTATTCATGCTGTCCCGTGCCTCCCCTGCTTGCCCCGTCGACCCGTGGGAGTGTGTGTGGGGGGAAAATGCGCCTCAACCGCGGTGGCCGAATGCCCCACGCCGCGACCACACAATATTAAGGCCGGCCGCGGCGCCGCGGTGCCACGTAGCACGGGGGGGTCATCCAATTCCCTGATCGCCGGAAACCGTGAGAATTAATCCCGATAAGGGTCTCTCGGATAAAAACCGGTCGATCAGGTGACCTTCCCTTCCAGCTCTATGGGGGGGGGAAATGCGTGCGGGTGTGTGCTTATGTGGGGCGGGTGATGGGGGGCAGTGCGGTGGGGGAAGCCGGGCGGCTCCCTGGTTCGGCAGAGCGGCCCCGTCGTTGTGGCACCACACATCTTACGAATTAAACAATGCGATACACGTACCTAATAGGTTCAAGTTTTAAGCATGATAGAGTTAATTTATGGGCGCGTGCTGGCAAGTCAAACTTATAAGCGGATTCCGCAAATATTAATGTATTATTGATTATAATCATCATTTTGAGGGACCGCATTGGTTATAATAAATCATTGTGATAGCCTTGAGCTCGTGATTGATCGCCCACGTGCCTATACGGTGTATAGATATTTTTTTTTAACCGCCTGTTCGGGCAATGCCTAAAAATATATGTGCGTGAATAATTCAGTCTCAGTTTGCAAAATGTGAACTTCTTATCAGCTCGGGCTTGAAACAACATGAACCAATATCTTTGGGTTTAATCTATATATATAAAATCGTGAATGTCTGTCTGTCTGTGTGTGGATGTCGGACCATACGCACTTTCATTGGACGCCGGTTGCCCCTGGCAACGGCTAGCGACGGGCTAGCAGTTGCGGGGTGGACGCCATCTTTAATTCCCGTTAAAAATAGGCGCACGCATTAACACGCGACTCTGAGGTAAATTCATCTAAGTTTCACGTCTTCTTTACTCCCCCCCCCCCACCACAATGTGTGCTATTACTATTATAGGGTCGGTAGATTATTAAATTATAGCGATTACACAGTATTATTGTAGCGCGGTGGGGGGGGGGGGGGGGGAAACGGCACCCGTACCCAGCGTCAGCCGGGTGGCAAAATCAGGCGAGGCGGGAGGCTCTGCACGGTGCGAGGCCTCCACACCCACCACGCGACTCTGAGGTAAAATACATTTCACCAAAATAACTCTTTTGTTGTACATTATGTAAACATGGTTTCACAACGCTTATACACAACACCAACGTGTGATGTTGCAGAATGAGCGGCGGGGTATAGAAATGAACTTCATTGTCGCTTACGCCTGACGACTCGTGAGAGCCGTGACCAGCAAACGAAGGTTTCCGGCACCCGAACTTTGAAGGACACACATGGAAGCTTTCTCACGAGTAAGTGGTGGCTCTGAAAAGAGCCTTTGTGTTGTGCTTTGAGGGCCGAGCTGGGCGTTCAAGCGCGCTCGCCACGAATGCGGCGGGCGAGCTGAATGTCCTTGGGCATGATGGTGACGCGCTTGGCGTGGATGGCGCACAGGTTGGTGTCCTCGAAGAGCGCGACAAGGTACGCTTCGCTGGCCTCCTGCAGAGCCATGACAGCGGAGCTCTGGAAGCGCAGGTCGGTCTTGAAGTCCTGCGCGATCTCCCTGACGAGGCGCTGGAAGGGCAGTTTGCGGATGAGCAGCTCGGTGGACTTCTGGTAGCGGCGGATCTCGCGCAGAGCGACGGTGCCGGGCCTGTAGCGGTGAGGCTTCTTGACGCCGCCCGTGGCCGGAGCGCTCTTTCGGGCCGCCTTGGTGGCGAGTTGCTTGCGGGGGGCCTTGCCGCCCGTGGACTTGCGAGCCGTCTGCTTGGTGCGAGCCATGGCTTGGTGAGGGCAAAGATTCTCACAGGCGGGGAGGAGAAGGCGGCTTATGTAGCCCAGAGCGCGCGCTCACTGGTCAGCGGAGTCGTGACGTGCGAAGAAGGGGCGCGTGCTGATTGGTTGGCAGCGTGCAATGATCTCGAGTCGTCAACTCTTCTTCATCAACGAAATGTTCTCACTTTGGAGCATTGCAGAATGCCGCATCACGATGCAGTAGTTCCGTTTGAGCGCCGTCCATGTCTTTAACGGATCTTATTTTCTTAAGCAAACACCTTTCCGAAGACAACTTTACAGTGCTCCGCGTGATCTAAATAAAGTGTGCAGAAACTGCGCTTCATTGGAAACAGTAATACGTAAAAAATATTTTTTGTTTCTTTCGGTAAAGTCACGTATAAAGAAAAAATAATAGCATACGACGTTTCGATTGCAACACAAGCAATCATCAAGTATAATGAAATAGCGACATAAAATCTAACCAGAAAAAAATTATAGACAGACATATAAGCAGACAGATATCACCAATTTGTTTCTTTATATACGTGACTTTACCGAAAGAACCAAAGAATAATTCCTGCAGTCACGAAAGCTCCAAAGTTAATACGTAAAAATGTCGGAAAGGTGATCACAGGGATAGATATCTATTCTCTTGGCATTGAGATGATGATCATCAATTATACTGCACGAGTCATCCATGCTAGGCGCTTACTTTTACATAGATGCACACGTGCAAAATGTTAGTTCCTGCCCGAAAATACAACCACGAATTAAATATATTGCATTGCAAGGTTTTGGCACCAAATATCCAATGTAGTATCTGAATGGGCTGCAGATGAAATCAATGGACAAACAAGTCCAAGAAATGCCTGCTGGTGAATATGATGTGCCATGAATATTGTTATCGCTTTTATTCACGTGGAAACAGGTTAAAATGCGTTCCATCTCTCCATTTCACTCAATGAGCGAACAATGTCCCCGCGTGAACCGGGGCTTTGTTGGAAGTTTCGTTTAGTACTCCTGCTAGGACTGGTACAAGCAGGTTCGGAGAGGTGGGTGGCTCTGAAAAGAGCCTTTGTAATTAATGGTGGAGTCGAGGCTTCACTTGGAGCTTGTGTACTTGGTGACGGCCTTGGTGCCCTCCGACACGGCGTGCTTGGCCAGCTCGCCGGGGAGCAGCAGTCGCACTGCGGTCTGGATCTCCCGAGAAGTGATGGTGGAGCGCTTGTTGTAGTGCGCCAGGCGGGACGCCTCGGAAGCGATGCGCTCGAAGATGTCGTTGACGAACGAGTTCATGATGCTCATTGCCTTGGACGAGATGCCGGTATCGGGGTGCACCTGCTTCATCACCTTGTAGATGTAAATGGCGTAGCTCTCCTTCCTGCGGTGGCGTCGCTTCTTGCCATCCTTGCGCGTAGCCTTGGTCACAGCCTTCTTGGAGCCCTTCTTGGGAGCAGGAACCTTGGCCGGCCCAGCGCTCTTTGATGCGGGAGGATCGGGCATGTCGACGCGTCGTAGGCAGCAGCTTCAGGTCAGAACAGACGGGAAGCGAATGTGGATGTCGCTCGCGCGTTGAGCTCCTTTTATAGGAGGCGAGATGCAAATCAGAGGATCGTAGTGCGCGGCGCTGCTGAGTGGCTCTTTTAGTACCGTCCCTCTCCATCAGCCTCCAATGAGAAACGCGGACGCGATGTTCACTTTAATATCGATTTTACTGCAAAAAGGACTGGTGAATATAACACAATGTAATGTCCAAACATGTGTATTAGTGAATTGCAGCCATGGCATTGCCTTTGTTTTAAAAAGGATGACTAGAAAACCCAATACAGTATATTGTGTTTTGAGCGTGGGTTTTTTTTGTTTCTTACGAGGGATTGTTTCACCACTCGTCTAATACGGCGCACGGGCGTTTTATGAACGCAATTTGGAAAAATACAAGCGCTCGGTGGAGAAAAATAACTTCGCTGTTGTGCTGTACAGGTGGAGATTAGCATTCCGGCACGCTCCGTCAATTAGGACGAGTGTGCTGTAAGATTGTGGCGCCAAATGCTCTACGTAATATCGGAATCGGCTGCAGCTGCAAATAATTCACGCAAAAATAGCAGAAATGGGTACTGTATTAAGGCGTTCAAGAATTACGCCTTGTTAAATGTGACGTGAATATCATGATTTCTTTCATTCATGTGGAAGCAGATGAAGATTCGCCAACTCAACAAGCGAACGTCCAGCACGCTCACAACAACCCAGGACATGTGCTCCATTCAGAGCGTGTTTGGCAACACTGGCGCAAGCAGTTTCGAAGAGGTGGGTGGCTCTGAAAAGAGCCTTTGGGTTGGCTTAGTGTGCGAGAGATGGGCGCTCAGCCTCCGAAGCCGTAGAGAGTGCGGCCCTGGCGCTTGAGGGCGTAGACCACGTCCATGGCGGTGACGGTCTTGCGCTTGGCGTGCTCCGTGTAGGTGACGGCGTCGCGGATGACGTTCTCAAGGAAGACCTTCAGGACGCCGCGGGTCTCCTCGTAGATGAGGCCCGAGATGCGCTTCACACCGCCGCGGCGAGCGAGGCGGCGGATGGCGGGCTTGGTGATGCCCTGGATGTTGTCGCGCAGCACCTTGCGATGGCGTTTTGCGCCTCCCTTGCCGAGCCCCTTACCGCCTTTACCGCGTCCAGACATTGCGACTACTTGTGACAAAGCTCCTCGCGAGAGACTGCGCGCTCAGCTTGCAGCAGCAGCCGCCTTTATACCCGAAGCGTGGCGACGTCACCGACCACCCCTGCCCTCCGCGATGGCTCCGCCTTAAACCTTCCACCTTTAACCTCTGCGACGAAGAAAACCCTCCACCGTCGTCAATAACACTTCCTTGACATGTATAATATGCGACGTTTTGGGCAATGACCCTTCTTCGAAGCACTCTGGAATGATATTGGCACACCCGCAGCGAACGCCAGAGGAACGCCATCTGTTGCAAGATTGCACGTGGAGTGAATAATACAATAGTTGAGTGAACGTCACCAACTAGTTCTCCCAAAGTAAGAAAGATATTGCAAACAATGCGATATTTACGTATATAAATTAATTTTAATAGAAGTTTAGATGGTGCACCGCAATGTTTACAAAACAAAAACAAAGTGAAAAGGCGGAATGAGCGAATGAAGGCAAATTGAGTAAAGCTGTCTGGAATCAATACATTTTTAGACTAAATTCCATATTTGGCACCAGTAACATGATGACGGAATGAAGAGGTGCAACACATAATCAAAATTGGAGATTCGTCAATGCATCATTTTGAATCTGGATTTAGATTAGAATCGCCAGCGAGAATGCTGACGTCGCTGAGATTACTCTGCACTCAGTTCGAGTGAGGGAGCTGCCACCCGCCTCGCCTGTGTTTGTGATCCCTGCTTTCGGGCTCGATCACTCCCATCACATCAATGCTTAAAACACATCGAGTGGGTGAAATGTTACACAGTTAATTTGAACTAATTGAAGCGCAGCAGCATCTGGTTCACTTTTTGAACGAAGTGGGTGGCTCTGAAAAGAGCCGTTGAGGTGGAGTGAATCGAGCGTCGGTCGTCCCATCGGATTCACTTCTTTGGCGCAGTCTTCTTGGGCTTGGCCGCGGCCTTCTTGGGCTTGGCCACCTTGGGTTTGGCGGCCTTGGCCTTGACGGTCTTGGGCTTAGCGACCTTGGGCTTCGCAGCCTTGGGCTTGGCTGGGCTCTTCGCCGCCTTCTTGGGCTTAACAGCCGACTTCACCTTTTTGGGGCTCTTGGCCGCCTTGGCAGCCGCGGGCTTCTTTGCTTTCTTGGGAGACTTCTTGGGCGCGGTCTTCTTGGCTGCCGCGGGCTTCTTCACCTTCTTGGCTGCCGCGGGCTTTTTAGCTGCGGGCTTTGCCGTTGACGACTTGGGCTTCGCCTTTGCGGCAGCCTTTTCCTTGTTGAGTTTGAAAGAGCCAGACGCGCCGCTGCCCTTCACTTGCGCCACGGCGTCTTTGGCCACGAGCTTCTTGATGGCCAACTTCACGCGGGCATTGTTCTTCTCCACGTCGTATCCTCCGGCAGCAAGCGACTTTTTGAGCGCAGGAAGAGACACGCCGTTCCTCTCCTTGCTGCTGGCCAGAGCCTTGAGGATGAGCTCGGACACGCTGGGGCCGACCTTCTTGGCCTTTGGAGCGGCGCGCTTCTTCTTGGGGCTTTTAGGCGCTGAAGTAGCCGCAGCTGGTGGTTGAGCAGGAGCAGTTTCCGCCATCTCAAGACGTCGCTTTTATCGCCTCGCCTCTTTGAAACCGAAATCAGCGCTCTCACGAATTCGAACCGAGCGTCCTCCAGGCCCGAGGTTATTATAGAAGCGGCGTACTGAAAGCGGACGTCGCTGAGATCATCCAGCACTCAGCTCTAGTGAGGGAGTTCCCACCATACTCACTGTGTTTATCACGCCTGCCTTTGGGCTCGATTACTCCCGTAACGTTCATACTTACATGCATCTAGTTAATACATCATCACGAAGATCACTTCTTTAATGTACGTTACTTATGCAATATACGACAATGCTCACGATATAAATTATAATTCTAAACAAGTGAACAACCAACATTTGGGAGACATTGTTCGGTCAGGGCAAGATATGATGATTGTCGGTTTTCAAAAGTGTTACTGATGAACACTATTTAAAACGCACTCGAATTTTTTGCAAGACAAGATGCTTCAACAGACTACTCATATTTAATTCCAACAAAATATTTTCTATTTAAGTTTTGCCTCGCGCGCTCGCGATTCCTCCTCTCGCGCTATGGTGAGGACTGCGCGCCATGTCTGGTGAGAATAGAGGGGAGTGTGGAGATCTGGTGAGAATAGAGGGGAGTGTGGAGTTCCGGTGAGAATAGAGGGGAGCGTGGAGTTCTGGTGAGAATAGAGGGGAGTGTGGAGTTCCGGTGGGAATAGAGGGGAGTGTGGAGTTCTGGTGGGAATAGAGGGGAGTGTGGAGTTTCGGTGAGAATAGAGGGGAGTGTGGAGTTCCGGTTGGAATAGAGGGGAGTGTGGAGTTCTGGTGAGAATAGAGGGGAGTGTGGAGTTCCGATGAGAATAGAGGGGAGTGTGGAGTTCCGGTGAGAATAGAGGGGAGTGTGGAGTTTCGGTGAGAATAGAGGGGAGTGTGGAGTTCCGGTGGGAATAGAGGGGAGTGTGGAGTTCCGGTGGGAATAGAGGGGAGTGTGGAGTTCCGGTGAGAATAGAGGGGAGTGTGAGTTCTGGTGGGAATAGAGGGGAGTGTGGAGTTCTGGTGAGAATAGAGGGCAGTGTGGAGTTCTGGTGAGAATAGAGGGGAGTGTGGAGTTCCGGTGAGAATAGAGGGGAGTGTGGAGTTCGGTGAGAATAGAGGGGAGTGTGGAGTTCTGGTGAGAATAGAGGGGAGTGTGGAGTTCCGGTGGAAATAGAGGGGAGTGTGGAGTTCTGGTGGAATAGAGGGGAGTGTGGAGTTCGGTGAGAATAGAGGGGAGTGTGGAGTTCCGGTGGAATAGAGGGGAGTGTGGAGTTCTGGTGAGAATAGAGGGGAGTGTGGAGTTCCGTGAGAATAGAGGGGAGTGTGGAGTTCCGGTGAGAATAGAGGGGAGTGTGGAGTTCGGTGAGAATAGAGGGGAGTGTGGAGTTCCGGGGAATAGAGGGGAGTGTGGAGTTCCGGTGGAATAGAGGGGAGTGTGGAGTTCGGTGAGAATAGAGGGGAGTGTGGAGTTCCGGTGGAATAGAGGGGAGTGTGGAGTTCTGGTGAGAATAGAGGGGAGTGTGGAGTTCTGGTGAGAATAGAGGGGAGTGTGGAGTTCCGGTGAGAATAGAGGGGAGTGTGGAGTTTGGTGAGAATAGAGGGGAGTGTGGAGTTCTGTGGAATAGAGGGGAGTGTGGAGTTCCGGTGAGAATAGAGGGGAGTGTGGAGTTCGGTGAGAATAGAGGGGAGTGTGGAGTTCTGGTGAGAATAGAGGGGAGTGTGGAGTTCCGGTGAGAATAGAGGGGAGTGGGAGTTCTGGTGAGAATAGGGGGAGTGTGGAGTTCGGTGGAATAGAGGGGAGTGTGGAGTTCGGTGAGAATAGAGGGGAGTGTGGAGTTCCGGTGAGAATAGAGGGAGTGTGGAGTTCGGTGAGAATAGAGGGGAGTGTGGAGTTCTGGTGAGAATAGAGGGGAGTGTGGAGTTCCGGTGAGAATAGAGGGGAGTGTGGAGTTCCGGTGAGAATAGAGGGGAGTGTGGAGTTCCGTGTGGAATAGAGGGGAGTGTGGAGTTCCGGTGGAATAGAGGGGAGTGTGGAGTTCCGGTGAGAATAGAGGGGAGTGTGGAGTTCCGGTGGGAATAGAGGGGAGTGTGGAGTTCCGGTGGAATAGAGGGGAGTGTGGAGTTCTGGTGAAATAGAGGGGAGTGTGGAAGTTTCCGGTGAGAATAGAGGGGAGTGTGGAGTTCCGGTGAGAATAGAGGGAGTGTGGAGTTCGGTGGGAATAGAGGGGAGTGTGGAGTTCCTGGTGAGAATAGAGGGGAGTGTGGAGTTTCAGTGAGAATAGAGGGAGTGTGGAGTTCCGGTGAGAATAGAGGGGAGTGTGGAGTTCTGGTGAGAATAGAGGGAGTGTGGAGTTCCGGTGAGAATAGAGGGGAGTGTAGGAGTTCCGGTGAGAATAGAGGGGAGCTGTGGAGTTCTGGTGAGAATAGAGGGGAGTTGTGGAGTTCCTGGTGAGAATAGAGGGGAGTGTGGAGTTTACGGTGAGAATAGAGGGGAGTGTGGAGTTCTGGTGAGAATAGAGGGGAGTGTGGAGTTCTGGTGAGGAATAGAGGGGAGTGTGGAGTTCCGGTGAGAATAGAGGGGAGTGTGAGTTCTGGTGAGAATAGAGGGGAGGTGTGAGAGTTCTGGTGAGAATAGAGGGGAGTGTGGAGTTCCGGTGAGAATAGAGGGGAGTGTGGGAGTTTCTGGTGAGAATAGAGGGGAGTGTGGAGTTCCGGTGAGAATAGAGGGAGTGTGGAGTTCGGTGGAATAGAGGGGAGTGTGGAGTTCGGTGGAGAATAGAAGGGAGGGAGTTCCGGGGAATAGAGGGGTGTGTGGAGTTTCGGTGGAATAGAGGGGGGAGTGTGGAGTTCCGGGGGAATAGAGGGGAGGTGTGGAGTTCCGGTGGGATAGAGGGGAGTGGTGGAGTTCTGGTGAGAATAGAGGGGAGTGTGGAGTTCCGGTGAGAATAGAGGGGAGTGTGGAGTTCGGTGAGAATAGAGGGGAGTGTGGAGTTCCGAGTGGGAGATAGAGGGGAGTGGAGTGAATAGAGGGTGGAGTTCCGGTGAGAATAGAGGGGAGTGTGGAGTTCCGGTGGGAATAGAGGGAGTGTGGAGTTTGGTGAGAATAGAGGGGAGTGTGGAGTTCTGGGAGAATAGAGGGGAGGTGTGTAGTTCCGGTGGGAAATAGAGGGGGTAAGTGTGGAGTTCCGGTGAGAATAGAGGGGAGTGTGGAGTTCCGGTGGGAATAGAGGGGAGTGTGGAGTTCCGGTGAGAAAGAGGGGAGTGTGGGAGTTCGGTGGGAATAGAGGGGAGTGTGGAGTTCCGGTGAGAATAGAGGGGATTGTGGAGTTCCTGATGGGATAGAGGGGAGTGTGGAGTTCCGGTGGAATAGAGGGGAGTGTGGAGTTCCGGTGGAATAGAGGGGACGTGTGGAGTTCCGGTGGAGAATAGAGGGGAGTGGGAGTTCTGGTGGGAATAGAGGGGAGTGTGGAGTTCCGGTGAGAATAGAGGGGAGCGTGGAGTTCCAGTGGGAATAGAGGGGGTGTGGAGTTCCGGTGAGAATAGAGGGGAGCGTGGAGTTCTGGTGGGAATAGAGGAGAGTGTGGAGTTCCGGTGAGAATAGAGGGGAGGGTGGAGTTCTGGTGGGAATAGAGGGGAGTGTGGAGTTCTGGTGAGAATAGAGGGGAGTGTGGAGTTCTGGTGGGAATAGAGGGGAGTGTGGAGTTCTGGTGAGAATAGAGAGGAGTGTGGAGTTCCGGTGAGAATAGAGGGGAGCGTGGAGTTCCAGTGAGAATAGAGGGGAGCGTGGAGTTGCGATGTGAATATAAATCACCGCTGCAGGCTACGCACCTCCATGTATCCTCTGGAGCGCCACCCTCAGGGCCTCCTTGCAGGCGGTAGCTCTGCGCTCCAGCCTGAACATCGCCATCCTGGCCTTGTGCACCTCCCTCAGCTCAAATCCCCTGGACTCCTCCTCCTGCTGCTGCTGCTCCTCCTCCATGCCCTGCAAGATGCTCCACACGTACTCCAGGGCTTCGGCTTTAGTCTGAGCGGAGGGGGTGGTGGGGTGAGGGGGGCAAAGTTTGTGCGGTGACCAGCGGTGGCTAGGAGATGTTAACTCCCTCGCCTGGTACGTAGGAAGTCGCGGGTTCGATCTCGACCCTGACACCTCATCGGATTCCTCTAGTACAGTATACAGTAAGGGAAAAAAGTATTTGATCCCCTGCTGATTTTGTACGTTTGCCCACTGACAAAGAAGTGATCAGTCTATAATTTGAACGGTAGGTTTATTTGAACAGTGAGAGACAGAATAACAACAACAAAATCCAAAAAAACGCATGTCAAAAATGTTATCAAGTGAATTGCATTTTAATGAGGGAAATACGTATTTGACCCCCTCTCAATCATAAAGATTTCTGGCTCCCAGGTGTCTTTTATACAGGTAACGAGCTGAGATTAGGAGCACACTCTTAAAGGGAGTGCTCCTAATCTCAGCTTGTTACCTGTATAAAAGACACCTGTTCACAGAAACAATCAATTAGATTCCAAACTCTCCACCATGGCCAAGACCAAAGAGCTCTCCAAGGATGTCAGGGACAAGATTGTAGACCTACACAAGACTGGAATGGGCTACAAGGCCATTGCCAAGCAGCTTGGTGAGAACGTGACAACAATTGGTGTGATTATTCGCAAATGGAAGAAACACAAAAGAACTGTCATACTCCCTCGGCCTGGGGCTCCATGCAAGATGTCACCTCGTGGAGTTGCAATGATCATGAGAACGGTGAGGAATCAGCCCAGAACTACACGGGAGGATCTTGTCAATGATCTCAAGGCAGCTGGGACCATAGTCACCAAGAAAACAGTTGGTAACACACTACGCTGTGAAGGACTGAAATCCTGTAGCGCCCGCAAGGTCCCCCTGCTCAAGAAAGCACATATACATGCCCGTCTGAAGTTTGCCAATGAACATCTGAATGATTCAGAGGACAACTGGGTGAAAGTGTTGTGGTCAGATGAGACCAAAATGGAGCTCTTTGGCATCAACTCAACTCGCCCTGTTTGGAGGAGGAGGAATGCTGCCTATGACCCCAAGAACACCATCCCCACCGTCAAACATGGAGGTGGAAACATTATGCTTTGGGGGTGTTTTTCTGATAAGGGGACAGGACAACTTCACCGCATCAAAGGGACGATGGACGGGGCCATGTACCGTCAAATCTTGGGTGAGAACCTCCTTCCCTCAGCCAGCGCATTGAAAATGGGTCGTGGATGGGTATTCTAGCATGACAATGACCCAAAACACACAGCCAAGGCAACAAAGGAGTGGCTCAAGAAGAAGCACATTAAGGTCCTGGAGTGGCCTAGCCAGTCTCCAGACCTTAATCCCATAGAAAATCTATGGAGGGAGCTGAAGGTTCGAGTTGCCAAACGTCAGCCTCGAAACCTTAATGACTTGGAGAAGATCTGCAAAGAGGAGTGGGACAAAATCCCTCCTGAGATGTGTGCAAACCTGGTGGCCAACTACAAGAAACGTCTGACCTCTGTGATTGCCAACAAGGGTTTTGCCACCAAGTACTGTCATGTTTTGCAGAGGGGTCAAATACTTATTTCCCTCATTAAAATGCAAATCAATTTATTAAAAAATTTACATGCGTTTTTCTGGATTTTGTTGTTGTTATTCTGTCTCTCACTGTTCAAATAAACCTACCATTAAAATTATACACTGATCATTTATTTGTCAGTGGGCAAACGTACAAAATCAGCAGGAGATCAAATACTTTTTTCCCTCACTGTATGTATGTTGAATTTCTTTGTAACCGTACGTAGCCAACCTCGCTAATGGGAGGTGCGGCGGAAGGACAACAAACTAAAGACAACAACAGCAGCAGCAGCTGTAACGAGAGGAGTGCCGTGCGCTGTGCACAGAGACCTTGCGCTTGCTGGAAGCTGCCCTCGCGTGCGACTCTCCCACGGTGGCCCAGCGTGAAGCAGCCCCCTTGCCTCCTCCTGCGTGAGCACACGCACACACGTGAACACACGCACACACGTGATCACACGTGAACACACGTGAACACACGCACGCACGCAGCCGAAACGTCGTGAGAATTATTTTATTTTATTATGTTTTATTTTTATGATTTTATTACTTCCCTTCTATGTGACTTTACCGAAAGAACCAAGAAGATGAAACCCAGCAGTCACGAAAGCTTTAAATCGAAATTTAACCGCCTCTACGGGGAGGGTTTCCACATAACTTTGAGATCCTTCAACAAGCTCCGTGATAAGAAGGCTCAGCTAATCGAGTCTCTCACCTTTCTGAAGAGATGCCGCGACTCTAAGGTAATACCAAACGCATTTACACTAACATCTGCTGCTGTAACTTCTTCTAATGCGAAACGAATTATATATAAGCTCCTAGCTTGGCAGTGTCTCATTCTTCACCTGAAGACGGCTGCTTGCGTTGTAGCCGAAACGTCGTGAGAATTATGTTTTATTTTTATTATTTTATTACTTCCCTTCTACGTGACTTTACCGAAAGAACCAAGAAGATGAATCCCTGCAGTCACGAAAGCTTTAAATCGAAATCTACAGGGGGTCTCCGTGCGAGTCTACAGGGGGTCTCTGCGTGAGTCTACAGGGGGTCTCTGCGTGAGTCTACAGGGGGTCTCTGTGCGAGTCTACAGGGGTTTCTGTGTGAGTCTACAGGGGGTCTCTGCGTGAGTCTACAGGGTGTCTCTGAGTGAGTCTACAGGGGTCTCTGTGTGAGTCTACAGAGGGTCTCTGCGTGAATCTACAGAGGGTCTCTGCGTCAGTCTCCAGGGGTTGTCTGTGTGAGTCTACAGGGGTCTCTGCGTGAGTCTACAGGGGGTCTCTGTGTGAGTCTACAGGGGGTCTCTGTGTGAGTCTACAGGGGGTCTCTGCACGGTCTGCAAGCGCCCTTTTACGTTTGCCTCCACCTCTTCGTCCTCCGTGCATCGCCACCTCCTTCCTCTTCCTCCTCCCCGTCCACTCCTCGTCGGAGTCGCTCGACCGCCCGCACTCCGCTCCATTCCCCCTCACCCTGCGCTTGCCACGTGCGCGCATGAACTCGGGCTGGGCCGGGTTCATCCCTGCGCAAGAAGGCAGTCGGTCATTGTTATTTGTACGTATTGGCGGTACACCGGTGCAGCATAGCAACACACCGGGTCCTCGTAACACAGTCCTGACGATGTGATTATTATCAGAGCGTGTTTGTTTGCGTGATCACCACAAGTACGCGTGGTTAATGCAGTAACTTGATTCCTTGCAAAAGGAATAATCTATCTGGTGTTTGAACATCTTATCGCCTCCTGTTTTATTGCCAGAAAGGGTAAAACCGATTCTTATTTTTCATACTTTGATTCTGGCAAAAAGGTCCCATGATATAGCTGCTCACCCCGAGCTATAGATGCTCTTGACACTGCATTGTCTTTGTACCGGTCGCCTTTTGGTGTTGTTCTCTGGTCTGACACTGGTGAGACTAGGCCATGAAGAAGGCTGTCTCTGGGGTAGACCAATCAGTTTCAAAGACAATGATTAAATATTATCAAATACGTTAAACGCGTGATGTTGATTCTACATGTGGAGCGAAAACCCGGAGGACCAGGAGAAAAATCATCGCGACCACGGGGAGAGTGAACATGCAAACTCCAAATACACAGCAGGCGTCAGGGTCAGGATCGAACACACGACCTCCTGTAGACCAGGAAAGGGAATTCACATCTCACCGGGGAGAGACACACGCAGACTCCAGATATATGACAGGCTTCGTCAGCGTCGGCATCGAAACCACGACCTCCTGTAGACTAGGCGAGGTAGTTAACATCTCACCCGGGAGAGACACACGCAGACTCCAGATATATGACAGGCATCGTCAGGGTCTCCATCGAACCCACGACCTCCTGTAGACCATGAGAGGGAGTTAACATCTCGCAACCATGGCGGTCCATGCATGCCACGCTGCTACGACGTTTTGGTCTCATCATTATAATTACTAACACGATAGAACGAACACCTCAGCCGTGGCAGACCATTGTTATAATTCAGTGGGCTCACATGACATTGACTTCTCCAAGACAGAGGTTCTCTGCAAGCCATCCGGCTACTATGAGAGATTCGTTCATGAGGCCATCCACATATACAAACACAGAGACAATTTCAACTGAGAAGATGGACTCTGGCTCAGCAATCATTGGAAGGACGTAATAAACCATTTCGGATCTTAACTGATTGTGTTCACGTTTTCTCCTCACGAAATGGAGTCTTTGCTCCGCTGCAAGTCTCCTTCTACCACTCTCCCATTGATATATTTCGTTGCTTCCTCTTCGTACCTTTCACGCGACGGTCAATGAGATGGTGTATAGCAGATTGTATAATAATAAATAGTATAACAGTGTAATGTCTAATATAATGTATAAGGTAATATATAGTATCGTAATTGTATAGTGAATATACAGCAGTGTGGTATACAGTAGGGTGTGTAGAATAATACATAGTCTAATATTACAATGCATAGTCTAAGGTAGTGTATAGTAACGCAGTGTATAATTCAATGTTGGGTTGGTCTATGGCAGTGTATAGTACGGGGTATATGCGTGTGATGTAAGAAAAAAGTTTAGCTGGAGGCATATTATTTTTTTTGCGACATAGAAGTGTAATGTATAACTTACTGTTAGTACCTCAGCTTATTGGAGAGTATATTGAGTATATTGATTACATTGATGTATTTTATATTTTAGTTTTTTATCGGTTCACTATATGATAGTCATTATATAGTGTAGCGTATACCCAGTTACTTAATGTTAATAGCTCAGCTTATTGGAGAGTATATTGAGCACATTGATTACACTGGTCAACAAAAAAAAAAGATTTCTGGCCTGGACTTTTGCAGCTGTTTTAGACTAGTTTCAGGGTGCCGATTCCAAATCTGATCTCAGATTTGCTCTATCACATCATTTTTAAATCCTTTATATTAAGTTCGCGTGCTTGCGTGCTTGCTTGCTTAGGACCGTGCAAATCTTTCGGTCGTTTTTTAACCCACTTCCCGTGATCCAATCGAGCTGACATTTTCCACACAGACTCGTTGTGCCAGACAATTATTGTTCGTGAAAAAAAATTCCCAAAATGTTACACTTTTTAGGCAAAAAAAAAAATATTTTACATATATTCAGATAGAACTAATTCATGGCTTTGGCTGAACGTCAGAGTGTAAGAGCCAAGAGCGTAACCCCTCCACAGGCCGTGGCGGAGTAGCGCAGTTGGTAGCGCCCTCGCTTCCCATGCCAAAGGTCGCGGGATCGATCCCCGCGTCCTCCACAGGCGAATATATTTTTAAATCCTTTATATTAAGTTAGCTGCCACGCATATAAAGGATTTATAGTGAAAAACTTTGTTTTTACGGGTTATACTTATATGCTATCGGCATACTCCATTTTCATTGATTTTACCCGAAATTTACTCTGTCACTTATGATTGCAAGTTGTTGCGAGTCAGTGACTGCTTTAGTGTTAAAATATGGTGCTGTATTTTTAGGATAGTGTGTTTATGATATCATTTTATGTAGATATCCACATTTATTTAATATTTTTCTTCTGCAGTTTTCATTGAAAATGCAATATTTCATATCTCAAAAACCTGATGTGATAGACAAAAACTGATGCCAGATTTGGAGTCAGAACCCCAAAATTACCTTAAACCCCTTGGAATACCTTATGCCAGAAAAAGTGTGTTGACCAGTGTTATATTGATAACACTGCTAAATTCCTCTTGATATGTAAATGCCTTTGTCAAGGCGCCCTCCTCCTCTAACCCAGCTTAAATATACGCTGCCAAGCTTGGCGGTGTTCATTGGGACGCTGTCTTTCCGACAGCTCTGTTTCTTCACCTGAGGACGGCTGCTTGTGTTGTAGCCGAAACGTCGTGATAATTATTTTATTATGTTTTATTTTTATTAGTCATGTAGAAGGGAAATAATCAAAATAAAACAAAAAATACAATTATTATGTTTTATTCAATAATAAAAATATAAAAATAAAACATAAAATACAATTATTCTGTTTATTTTTTATTATTTTATTACTTCCCTTCTACGTGACTTTACCGAAAGAACCAAGAAGATTTCGATTTAAAGCTTTCGTGACTGCAGGGATTCATCTTCTTGGTTCTTTCGGTAAAGTCACGTAGAATAATAAAATAATAAAAATAAAACATAATAAAATAATTGTATTATGTTTTATTTTTATTATTTTATTATTTCCATTCTACGTGACTTTACCGAAAGAACCAAGAAGATGAACCAAGAAGATGAATTAGTTTAGTTGCGAAGAGGCTCGGCCTGCCGTACCCACCGAGGTTCAGCAGGACGGCGTGGTTCTGCTTGATGTTCCTGTAGCGCCGCTTCTCGCACTCGGCCAGATCGCTCCACTCGGCCTTGGTGAAGAAGCCTCTGATGTCTCGGAAGTCGCCCATCTCCTGCTGCTGCTGCTGCTGAGGCGCAGAGACACGGAGGGACGAGACGCGGACGACGGTCAGACGCAGTCACGGAGATGGAGTCACATGGAGACAGAGTCACAGGGATACGAGACTAAGATCCCCCGTGTGGCCTTAACAGACTGTCGGGTCAAGCGCTGTGAGCAAGCGGCGCCTATGAAGGCCGGAACGACACACGAGGGGGTGGGTGGCCAGCACCACGCCCGGCCGCCTTTGTCTCCCCAGTGGCGATGTTCACTACACACCGCTACACCAGGAACTCATTTGAGGCTGAGTCGACCTAGGGGAAGAGGCCCAGGACCGGTCAGAGACTCCAGTTCCATTCCCGCTCACGGCCACCACCAACAGCGGTGACGATCATCTGAACCGGTCGTGGACCTCATCCCCTAGGTCGACTCAGCCTCAAATGAGCACCCGGTGTAGCGGTGTGTGAACATCGCCACTGGGGAGACAAAGGCGGCCGGGCGTGGTGCTGGCCACCCACCCCCTCGTGTGCCACAGCGCCGGTAGCCTTAGTAGGTGCTGCTCGCTAACAGCCTGTTAGAGGCTACACGGGGGATCTTTGTCTTTGTGGTAAAGTGTGTGAACTCCCACCTCTACCATGACGTACTAGCTCCAGCTTTACCTCCACCTGAGGTAACCTCAGGTTACCTAAGATAGAGGTAACCTTTACCTCAGATGAGGTAACATTACCTCAGGTGAGGTAACTTTACCTTAGGTAGAGGTAAAGTTACCTCTATCCGAGGTAAAGTAACATTACCTCAGGTGAAGTAACTTTACCTCATGTGAGGTAACATTAACTCAGGTAAATGTAACATTTGAGGTAAACCGAACGTATTCACATCACTTCAGCTAATGCCCATATTGTAATATTCTCACGTAGTTAAATCATTAAACACAATTATCGCGTGATTATTACCTCAGGGTAAGGTAATCGGAATGCAATGGAAGGCGAGGTAACATCACCTCAGGTAAATGTAACATTACTTGAGGTAATCCGAACGTATTCACATCACTTCAGCTAATGCTCATATTTTTACGCTAATATCGTAATATCGTCACGTGGTTAAATCGTTAAACACAACGCTCGCGTGACGTCACCACCTCAGTGTCGAGCCGTCGACACTTCACGCGGCAGCCTCGAAGTGCACCCAGCCTGGCACAGGCGCCGTGGTGACGTCACCGTCACTCAGTGGCCAATGGCGGCGGTTGGTGGTGGTGGGGAGTGGGGTGGGGGGGGGGTGGGAGGTGGGGGGGAGGAGGGGAGTGGGGAGTGGGGGGGCGAGACGCGTGACGTCACCACGCAGTGACGTCATCAGTGTTAAGAGTTTAAATTTTTATTCTGGAAGAATCCGACGAGCTGTGAAGCTCTTTGTCCAGTAGGGGCACGTGGTCAGAACGCCACAACAACAAACACAACACAATAAACACCGTAGCAGTGCAGAGTATAGGAAAGGTAGGCACATGACCAAAACACATCTTTAGGGGCGTGTGAATTGAAGTCTGTAGGGGCGTGTGAATTGAAGTCTGTAGGGGCGTGTGAATTGAAGTCTGTAGGACAGTGTGATGTGTAATTTTGTTGGGTCATAGTTTTACCATCCTTGAGGTGCAGGGTTGACGACTGGGATTGGTGTTGTTAGGATTAGCAGCGAGCAGTTGTGACCAGGTGCTGCTGTGTGTAACGACTACAGATAACGCCAGGGGGGGGGGGGGGGGGGCAGTTTAAGAGCCGGGAGCCGACAGCTTGGGGCTCGCAGTGGCTACAGCGACTATTGGAACGGTCGATGCGGCCTCTGCGTTAAACAGCAGAAGACAACGGCACAGTCTGGTTCTCCTACAACGCCGCGTGTTAGTTTGAACAACGCCGATTGGATGATATAACGCCATGAATGATGTGTAGGGGAACACGCTGTTTGTGACGCGGATGCGGATTGGATGCAACGCGAGCGAGCGAACGGAACGAGGTCGCAACGCGAGTAGGAACAAGCGGTTCTCCGTGCGGCTGCCTCGGCGTAGCGGCATCACGCGAGGAGGCATTGGGATGCTGCTGGATGCTGCTTCTAGACGCTACCCACGCGCCTCAGTCGTAGTCCGGCCTCTGTCTTACCCATCATCTCGCGTGTTGTCGCGGACCACGCTTCACCCCCCATAGTTTATATTATTTCTCCACAACGCGGTGTTCTTCAGGAACGCAACAATGACCACCTCTTCTTGGTTCTTTCGGTAAAGTCACGTAGAATGGAAATAATAAAATAAATAAAATAAAACATGATAAAGAAAATGTTAATTTTTATTATTTTATTATTAAATAAAAATAATAATTATAAAACAATGACTTTATTGTTTAAATTTTATTATTTTATTATTTCCATAAAAATAAAACATAATAAAGTAAATGTTTATTTTTATTATTCTATTATTAAATAATAAAATAATAAAAATAAAACAATTACTTTCTTGTTTTATTTTTATTATTTTTATTATTTCCATAAAAATATAACATAATAAAGTAAATGTTTATTTTTATTATTAAATAATAAAACAATAAAAATAAAACAATTACTTTATTGCTTTATTTTTATTATTTAATTATTTCCATTCTACGTGACTTTACCGAAAGAACCAAGAAGATGAATCCCTGCAGTCACGAAAGAAGCTTTAAATCGAAATGACCACCGCGTTACAGGAGAACAACAGATCGTGAACGCCCTTCGACGATTCGTGGCAACGGCAACACAAAGCGCCACGCGCAGTCTCTTGCGACCAGCGGTGTCTGTGATGAAGGTTTTTGTTGTCGTCGCTGCTGCTGCTCCTGGGTTAGATGGCGTTGGATCACAATCCTGGCACATCGCCCGATGAAACCGGTCGCCGTTGTTTGTAATCACCGGCGAAACGTCACCGGCACTCGAATTGTAAATGCTGTTGTGGGTTCACTCTCCCCGACACACAAGCGCTGTGTGTGCTGAAGTTGGTAACCAATTGGCACGTTTCGTTTACGTGACAAACCCTGACTGATTGGCCGTGTCAGGCGATGGTGGTGGGTGGTGGTGGGTTAACGACACAATGTTGATATTTACGAGATCTCTAACCCAACAACAACAACAAAAACCAAACCTCTGTCACGGAAAAGTGTTATGTGGTGCCACAGCGACGGGGCCGCTCTGCCGAGCCAGGGAGCCGCCCGGCTTCCCCCACCGCACTGCCCCCAATCACCCGCCCCACATAAGCACACACCCGCACGCATCCCCCCCCCCCCCCCCCCCCATAGAGCTGGAAGGGAAGGTTACCTGATCGACCGGTTTTTATCCGAGAGACCCTTATCGGGATTAATTCTCACGGTTTCCGGCGATCAGGGAATTGGATGACCTCCCCCGTGCTACGTGGTACCGCGGCGCTGCTGCCGGCCTTAATATGGTGTGGTCGCGGCGTGGGGCATTCGGCCACCGCGGTTGAGGCGCATTTCCCCCCACACACACCCCCACGAGTCGACGGGGCAAGCAGGGGAGGCACGGGACAGCATGAATAGCGGGGTCACAGGGGCTGTTGCGCATAGTCATGGAGGGTTGGGATAATTGCGCTTGAGCGCGCAAGCCCCATTGGTAGGAAGGGTAAGGGAGTAATTAGGATTTACGCCTTGCACGCAGCACACTGATTAGCATATCAACAGCGCCTGGGGACTGCCGTGCGCGGGCTTGGGGTGCACGAGCCCATTGTTCAGCGCAGCATCCCCTTTGGGAGGTAGGGAGGATAAATAGAGGAGCGCAGAGGGGAAATCGCTCTCTTACTCCAGCGCCAGGCGACCAGACGCAGCTCGAGCCAGCGACCCGGACGTCCGTGCGACGCACCGAGGCACGCGGTTAACAGAAGGATCAGCGGACCGCCGTGGACACTTAACAGTGAGTAAGAAGGGGAATTAGAATCATAGCCGATAAATAGGGAATAGGTACAGGTTTAGTGGAATAGGCCAGCCTCGTCGACTCACTGATTCAACATCAATTCGCAGGTGGCATATAATAAATCATTAATAGCGAAGCGTGGTCTCGCGTGATCTTGTCGTGCAGTGTGAGCGTGTGGGTGCGCTGTGTGCACAGTGGTTCGCCACGTGAGTGAGCGCTGCGCGGAGCTGAGCGCGCGGGTTGCGTGTGGGAACGCGTGTGGTACTGTGTGTGCGTAAGCTCGCGGCGTGCGTAATCGGCGTACCCCAGGTGCGCGATTGTAACGTGAGCGGCCAGCGCGGCGCAGAGAAGCGCAAGAGTGAGTGCCGTACAGAGCTGTGTGTGTGGGTGTGCGCGTACGTAATTAACCATGCCTGCTACGCGGACCCGCGGTGGAGTGGAACCCTCGGGCGACGGCTCCCACACCATGGGTGAGGAACTTAGCAGCGGTTCGCTTAGCAGCGGGGGGGCGATTGATGATGCTAGCCCGGCCGTTAGCATTATCGAGGGAGGGATTTCGGGGGCTAGCGACCCCCACAAATTGGTGTCAGAAGCGGTACGGACCCCCGCGTTACCTCACGCTAAAATAAGACTAATATTTACCGGCCGGGGGGCCCCTTCGTGGAAGGCATTCGCCCGCAATCTCTTAGGGGCCAAGGAAATTAATGGATGGACGGACGCGCAGGCAGTACGTCAACTTAATATGAATCTTGATGGGCGGGCAGCCGATTTTGTAGAAGCGTTACCCGCGAGCGCACAGACACAGCTAGAGGAGCTGATGCGCCGACTCGATCAGCGTTTTGGCACGCGTGACGAGGAGGAAGCAAAATCGGCCTTAGAGGCGCGCCGGCGCCAACCTGGCGAAGATCTACGTGATTACGCCGAGGATGTGCGTGAGTTAACAAAGATCGCACGCCCGGGGTACGCAACTGATGTTATTGAGGAACTGGCCGCCGAGAAAATCCAGCGGTACCTGTCTCGCACGGCGTGGTGGCAGCCAGACATGAGCTGCCCACGTCTTCCGTTTAACACCCTTGTCGAGCGCGCACGTAAGTGTGAAAGAATTCACAGCGAACGCGCGCAGCTCCGGGGGCTGGGACGAGAGCGCGCCATTGCGAGCCTGCTCTCGGAAGACGAGGAGGAGGGACAGGAGCTCGCGAGGACGGTAAGGGGCCGGGAAAGAGAGCCACAGAGACCCAACGAGACGACCCCGGGGTGGGTAGCCGGGTTACAGGCCGGCATGGGAGATATGATAACCCAAGTAGGTGAAAGGGTAACCCAGGTACGCGAGGAAGCAAATAAAAATATGACCAAACTGCAATCCTCCGTTGAGACCATCCGATCCGAAATGGGGGACCTACGCGCCACGGTGGGAGGGTTATCTGGGAGGGTAGCCCGACTAGAGGCGGAGGGTGGACAGCGGCGTAATGGGGGGGGAGGGAGCGGACAGGGGACCCGCTACGGAACCGCCCCCCCTCCCCGGGCATGTTATATGTGCGATCGCCGAGGGCATCTAGTGAGGGACTGTCCTGAAATCACCCGAGCGAGACAGACGCGGGGGTTAAACTCCAACGCCCCCTAGAGAGCGGACCAACTAGGGGTGCAATCGACGCGGTCCCGATACAAATGGACGATAATGAGAATAATGGCGAGCGAGTGATCTCCACACAGGTTCCAGCAACAACGCCCACAGAAACGGTGACTCCTGGCGACTGGCTACGGGAGCTGGTGGCGGGGATCACGGGGGCCACGTCGCTGGTGGAAGGGGAGGTTAACGGAGTGCGTACCCGAATCCTGCTGGACACGGGGGCGGTGGCCTCGCTCGTGAGCGCAGCGCACTGCAGCGCGATCGGGGTCGACGTGCGTCACCTGCAGGCACCGGACCGCGCGCTGCACACGGCGAGCGGAGCCGGAATGGGGCTGCTGGGGAGAGCCACCCTAGAGGTCCGCATAGGCAGTCAGGTGTGCACCCAGGAGTTCTACGTGTCGAGTGCGTTGTGTCACGAGTGTATCGCAGGTACCGACCTCTTAGAACGGCTGGGACTCAACGTGCAACCCCGCCAGCGATGCGCCACCATGGAGAGCAACGGCGAGCGGATACCGTTCCTGGGACGAGAACCGACGCGCCGCCGCTTTGCACCTGTGGCCGCTATCCTGACGACGGCAGTCACCATCGGCCCGCTCACCGAGATGCTGGTGCCGGTGGCAACATCCCCCACCGACCCCGCGCTCCGACCATCAGGGGAGGTAATGCTAACTCCTCACCCGGAGTTGGCAAAACGGTATGGGGTTGTGGGATCCGCCACGTTGGTAAACGCAGATGGGGACCGATTGTTTATGCGGATGTTTAACCCCCACAATACCCCCGCGATACTGCGACGGCGCACCCCGATAGCCACAGTACACCCCCTGCACGCACGCCACTCTAACGACTCGGTGTTCGCACTCTGGGCTGAGGACCCCGGTCGTCCTGAGGGTGAGCAGGACCTGGCCTGGCGAGTCGGCCCGACTCCCCGAGCCGAGGTCGTTCCCCTGCTCGACGCGTTACATGTACCATGGGCGGACTTACCTAAGGGAGAGGCCGATCGGCTGCGCGAGTTACTGCGGGAGTATGCCGACGTGTTCAGCGAACACGACTCGGACGTGGGTCGGACCGACCTTGTTAAGCATCAAATTGACACCGGTGCAGCCCGACCCATCAAACTCCCTGCGTACCGAGTGGGCGCACCCGAACGCGCCCAAATCAAAGAGGCAGTTGGGGACATGCTTCGCGATAACATAATTCAGCCCTCGGCGAGCCCCTGGTCAGCCCCGGTGGTACTAGTAACGAAAAAGGATGGGTCAACCCGATTCTGCGTCGATTACCGTAAACTAAACGCAGTCACGCTCGGCGACGCCTTCCCCATACCTCGCATCGACGACACCTTCGACAGTCTCGCAGGAGCGCGGTATTTTTCCACCCTCGATCTGGCGTCCGGTTACTGGCAGGTGGAGATGACGGAGGAGGATCGGCCAAAAACAGCATTCACCACCCCGATGGGCCTGTTTGAGTTTCGAGTGTTGCCGTTCGGACTCACTAACGCGCCCGCGACGTTCCAGCGGTTGATGGAGTTGGTGATGCGGGGCTTGCAGTGGGAACAGTGCCTGATTTACTTGGACGATGTGATAGTGTTCAGTAGATCTTTGTCTGAGCATTGGTCCAGGCTTCGAGAGGTGTTCCAGCGGCTGCGAGCGGCTCATCTCAAGCTCAAGCCACGTAAGTGTTACATCGCACAACGCGAGGTGGGGTACCTCGGGCATCGCGTCAGCGAGGCAGGCGTGCGCACCGATCCGGAGAAGGTACGCGCCGTAGTGGAGTGGCCACGGCCAAGGAATCTGACGGAGATCAGATCATTTTTGGGGCTCGCCACCTATTATCGTCGATTTGTAAAGGGATTCAGCGAGATTGCACGCCCCCTCACCCAACTCACCTCCCCTAAGCACCCCTACCAGTGGACGGGGGCCTGCCAGACGGCCTTCACCACTCTCAAAGACCACCTCACCCACGCCCCCACCCTCGCTTTCCCCGATTTTACCACCGATTTTATTTTGGACACCGACGCCTGCAGCAGCGGGCTGGGCGCGGTGTTGTCACAGGTACAGGATGGGGCGGAACGAGTCATCGCGTACGCCAGCCGGACCTTGAGTGGGGCCGAGCTGAACTATTGCGTGACCCGCCAAGAGTTGTACGCCGTGATTTTCGCATGCAAACAGTTCCGACCGTATTTGTACGGCAGGAGATGTCGCGTACGCACTGACCATTATGCTCTGCAGTTTCTTCTTACATTCAAGGAGCCGCGGGGGCAGATGGCCCGGTGGTTGGCGCAGTTGCAGGAGTACAACCTGCAAATCGAGTATCGGGCTGGCCGGACGCATGCAAACGCGGACGCCTTATCGAGGCGACCCACGGTGTACGCCGAGACGAGGGCGGAGGAGGCCTGCCCGTGTTTCACGGGGGGACGCTGCCGGCAGGCAACGGACCCCCGAGAGGCCGCGGCCACTGACCCCCCCCCAGCGAGGGAGAGTGCAGTGTGCGCCACAGAAACCCTCACAGGTGGCACTGAGGATCCCGTCGACCGCCCGGCAAGCGCGGGACCCGCGGCTCGGGACCCGATCGGACGGATCCAGGAGGACGTCGGCTGCGCCTTCCCGGGCCTAAACGACGAGCAGCTGAGACAGACCCAGCAGCGAGATCCGGATCTGGCGGCAGTGGAGGCGGCACTGCGGGAGGAAAAGAGCGCCCTACCAGGACCCTGGAGCGGTTTGTATGCCCGGTTGTGTGTGCGGAACGGAGTGGTACGGGAGTTAACCGAGGCCGGCCAGCCGGGGGGCATCTGTGTTCCTGCCCAGGTGCGACCCCAGCTGCTACGGCTGGTGCATGACCACCCACTCGGGGGCCATGATGGGGAACGGCGCACCCGGGAGACCCTGCGTCGCCAGTATCTCTGGCCCAAATTGGCACAAGATGTGGCCGCCTGGGTGCAGGGCTGCCGGGCCTGTCAGCAGTGTGGGCAAAAGCCGGCGAGGTACCAGGTACCCCTGAGGCCGTTCCGAGTCAGTCGGACGAATCAGTTGGTCGGAATCGACCTGCAGGGGCCCTTTCCACGATCCCACCGGGGCAACCGATATATTCTCGTAGCGGTGGAATACTTCACCCGCTACCCCGTGGCGGTGGCTATCCCAGATAAAACAGCCCTTGTAGTGGCCCGGGCCTTCGTGGAAAACTATGTACTTAAGTGCGGGATCCCCGAACGAGTCATTACCGACCAGGGTAGTGAATTCGAGGCCGAATTATTTCAGGCGCTGTGCCGAGAGTTCGGGATCCAGAAGGACCGAACCACGGCGTATCACCCCCAGGCGAACGGGATGGTAGAGAGGATGAACCAGACTCTGGCCGGGAAGCTTAAACGCATGGCGGCCGCGAATCAACAGGACTGGGACGAACACCTTCCCTATGCCCTGTTCGCCTACACCACCGCCGTTCACACCTCTACAGGACAGACCCCGTTCCTAATGATGTTTGGTCGCGAGTCTCGCCTGCCCGCAGATCTGCTGTTCGGTGTTCCTCCGCCGCAACGGGAGGAAGGGAGCCACCCCGTGGAGCACTTGCTGGAGACCCTGCGAGGGGCCAGGGGCCGAGCCTGCCCGCACGGAGAGGCCGCGCACCAGCGGCAAGAGCAGGGCGCCCGACCCCGTATGGAGCCCCCCTTCTACACTGCGGGCTCCGAGGTGTGGCTGTACACTCCCCGCGTCGGTGCCGGACAGGTGGGGAAGCTGACCACCTACTGGCGAGGACCCTGGATTGTGAGACGGCAGATCTCACCATGGACGGTGCTGATTCAGGGAGGAGAGAGGGGCCGGGAGATGGTGGTCAACATCCGCCGACTGAAGCCGTGGCGAGCAGCCCCCGAGGGGGGAGCCCCGCCGTCCAAGTACCCCGAAACCCCGGGGTCCCCCCACCCCCCGTGCCCGGGGGCCTCGCGCAGTACATGGGCCCCACGGAGCCCCGGGCTCCGAGGGGCCCCGGGCGGGGCCGGGGGCGACGAGGACGGCGACCCTTAAACCCCACCGCCTCTGAGTTTGTTCCCCAGCCCGCAGGTGCCAGAGGCCGAGGGGAGCCGTTGGAATGGAGGAGGAGACCCCCGCCGGAGCCCCAGGAGACGGAGCCGCCACCCCCGAGGCCAACCACAAGGGCCGGGCGAATCCCGCGGACCCCGCGGCGATACCTCGTGGGGGCAACCCAGGCGAGGTGCTCAAGTCAACCCGGGACGGGGACTGGCACCCCGGGGGGCTATGTGGTGCCACAGCGACGGGGCCGCTCTGCCGAGCCAGGGAGCCGCCCGGCTTCCCCCACCGCACTGCCCCCAATCACCCGCCCCACATAAGCACACACCCGCACGCATCCCCCCCCCCCCCCCCCCCCATAGAGCTGGAAGGGAAGGTTACCTGATCGACCGGTTTTTATCCGAGAGACCCTTATCGGGATTAATTCTCACGGTTTCCGGCGATCAGGGAATTGGATGACCTCCCCCGTGCTACGTGGTACCGCGGCGCTGCTGCCGGCCTTAATATGGTGTGGTCGCGGCGTGGGGCATTCGGCCACCGCGGTTGAGGCGCATTTCCCCCCACACACACCCCCACGAGTCGACGGGGCAAGCAGGGGAGGCACGGGACAGCATGAATAGCGGGGTCACAGGGGCTGTTGCGCATAGTCATGGAGGGTTGGGATAATTGCGCTTGAGCGCGCAAGCCCCATTGGTAGGAAGGGTAAGGGAGTAATTAGGATTTACGCCTTGCACGCAGCACACTGATTAGCATATCAACAGCGCCTGGGGACTGCCGTGCGCGGGCTTGGGGTGCACGAGCCCATTGTTCAGCGCAGCATCCCCTTTGGGAGGTAGGGAGGATAAATAGAGGAGCGCAGAGGGGAAATCGCTCTCTTACTCCAGCGCCAGGCGACCAGACGCAGCTCGAGCCAGCGACCCGGACGTCCGTGCGACGCACCGAGGCACGCGGTTAACAGAAGGATCAGCGGACCGCCGTGGACACTTAACAGTGAGTAAGAAGGGGAATTAGAATCATAGCCGATAAATAGGGAATAGGTACAGGTTTAGTGGAATAGGCCAGCCTCGTCGACTCACTGATTCAACATCAATTCGCAGGTGGCATATAATAAATCATTAATAGCGAAGCGTGGTCTCGCGTGATCTTGTCGTGCAGTGTGAGCGTGTGGGTGCGCTGTGTGCACAGTGGTTCGCCACGTGAGTGAGCGCTGCGCGGAGCTGAGCGCGCGGGTTGCGTGTGGGAACGCGTGTGGTACTGTGTGTGCGTAAGCTCGCGGCGTGCGTAATCGGCGTACCCCAGGTGCGCGATTGTAACGTGAGCGGCCAGCGCGGCGCAGAGAAGCGCAAGAGTGAGTGCCGTACAGAGCTGTGTGTGTGGGTGTGCGCGTACGTAATTAACCATGCCTGCTACGCGGACCCGCGGTGGAGTGGAACCCTCGGGCGACGGCTCCCACACCATGGGTGAGGAACTTAGCAGCGGTTCGCTTAGCAGCGGGGGGGCGATTGATGATGCTAGCCCGGCCGTTAGCATTATCGAGGGAGGGATTTCGGGGGCTAGCGACCCCCACAGTTACCGCAGAGCAAGTCGCTCCGACCTCCTGGAGATACCGGTGAAACAGGCTAAAAATTAACCCGTAAAAACAAAGTTTTTCACTATAAATCCTTTATATGCGTGGCGGCTAGAGTCCTCTCGTCCTCTGGCTTGAGATGGCTGCCACCTATGGCTCAGATGGTTGCCTGCCACCATTAAGCAATTGGTAATTAAATACAATTTTTTTTTTCCTAAAAAGTGTAAAATTTTGGGAAAATTTTTTCACGAAAATAAATTGTCACGCACAACGAGTCTGTGTGCAAAATGTCAGCTCGATTGGATCACGGGAAGTCGGTTAAAAAACGACTGAAAGATTTGCACGGTCGTGAGCGCGCAAGCAAGCAAGCAAGTGAACTTAATATAAAGGATTTAAAAATAACCCCTGCCCCGATTAAACCCGGATATAGTTTGGCCCAGGCCAGAGTAGACCCGGGGGATAAAGTGTCCTAGGCTAAACTATACCCGGGGGTTTAAACTAGACTGGTCCAGACCATACCCCCCCTCCAGGGCAGAACATGCCCCATGTGAAAGTTCAAAGGCAATTATCCATACAGAGAACAGCCGACAACGGACTTCAATCGATATCTAAAAAGCGTATAAATGGAAGTAAGAATCTCAATTTGATCAATTGAAGCATTTTAGGGTTATTATCAGTTTTTCTGGTTGAAGTAATCAAAGTCTATGTGTTTACAGTTTTAAATAAAATGTTGGAAAAATTTAGTAATTCATGTGTATATCACAAATACCAGCTATTAAAGCAAATCCTGGAAGGAAAAATCGAAGGGAAAAAACGACCAGGACGGCCAAAAACGACATGGCTCAGTAACATCAAAACATGGCTACAATTAACAACAGCACAAACTCTACACGCCGTGCTAGACCGGGACCAATATCATCGTGAAGTCGCACACGCCGTTAGGCAGCACTAAACAAGAAGATATCGCTCAACACTATTACTATCATGGGGGTATGATTTGGCCTAGAGGGGTATAATTTGGCCTCGGCCATGATACACCCGGGTACAATGTAGCCTAGGCCGCTTGAACCCCGGGTAGACTACGGCCTGTTGCACCGGCACGGGCTGTGTGAGCTGGGCCGCCTTCACAACCAACGAGACGCCGCCGCTGCCAATTGGGACCAAGACGGCAGCGCTGCCTCCACCGGTCCGGTGAGGTCATTCTCAACAGGAGATTTTTGTTTTTCGATTTGAAGCTTTCGTGACTGCAGGGATTCATATTGTTGGTTCTTTCGGTAGAGTCACGTAGAAGGGAAGTAATAAAATAATAAAAATAAAAGATAATGAAACAAAATATAATAAAATATTTTATTATATTAAATTATTGTTTTATTTTTATTATTTTATTACTTGCTTTATAAGTGACTTATATAATAATATGTTATATTATTATATTATTTTATTATATCATATTATTTTATTATGTTTTATTCTTATTATTTTATTACTTCCCTTCTACGTGCCTTTACCGAAAGAACCAAGAAGAGATTTTTTTTTTCGATTGAAGATTTCGTGACTACAGGGATTCATATTCTTGGTTCTTTCGGTAAAGTCACGTAGAAGGAAAATAATAAAATGATAAAAATAAAACTATACAATTCTCACGACGTTTCGATTGCAACGCAAGCAATCATCATCAGGTGTGAAAACCACAGCAATATTGTTTTTGTTGTTGTGGGTTTTCATAAACTGATGATTGCTTGTGTTGCAATCGAAACGTCGTGTTAATTTGATTCTTACATTTTTATTATTTTATTATTTCCCTTCTACGTGACTTTACCAAAAGAACCAAGAATACAGTAGATTTTTATTAATCATTTTACTTTTCCAGGTAAGGCCCCCACTGAGCTGTGTAGTAGCGACCTGGCTATCACAAATGACAGCAGCGCACCGAAGTGGCTTATCACGTGACATTTACAGCAGCCAAATACTCTGAACACATGTGGAGATGTTAACTACCTCTCCTGGTATACAGGAGATCGTGTGTTTGATTCCGACCCTGACGCCTGCTGTATATTTTGAGTTTGCGCGTCTCTCTCTCTCTCTCCCCGTGGTCGTGTGGATTTTCTCCAGGTCCTCCGGTTTTCCCTCGACATTTAGAATCGAGATCACGCAATCAGAGTATTTGGCCGCTATAAATGTCCACACAATGATAAGCCACTTCGTTGAGCTTTCATTTGTGATGGCCAGGTGGTCGCGTCTGATAAAAGAGCTACTACGTATCCAGTTGGACCTTACTTGGTAGAATCCCAAGATAATGTTTGTTAGTTTAAGTATGTATATATATCATTTTAAACAGAATCACAAACTAACGCTCAACTTTCTTAAACGTGCAAGAGTCAACGCGCGCCACCACCGTGCGACATCACGCGAGCAACCAGGACGACGCAGAAAAATCTCTCAACCCTTTCCCGCGTCCGAGACGTCTGCAGAGTTGCAGGGTCGGTGGGTGTCACCGTTCACGGGGTGGGTATCACCGTTCACAGGGTGGGTGTCACAAGGGTGGCACAGTCGGGTTTTTTACAATCGGGTTTAATTGTCTTTTTATATTAAACCCGATCATCTAAGATTGAGAGAAATCCGGTTTCATTGGTTCTAATTGCAGAACCGCACTTCTCAACGATGGGCTTCATCCATTCCAAGCTAAGGAACTCACTGGCGCCCACGATTGTGGAGAAGCTCGTGTTCATTAAGACCAACCTGCCCGCCGCATTCTACGACTACCCCGTGCCCGACGGCCCCGAGTACCATAGCAGCACCGACGAGGAAGCAGCCTAAGCCTATCAGAGTTTCGTATTCATTAAACCAGGTTTTAATTCCCCGAAATCGGGTTTAATTGTGTTAAAGAAAAAACCCGATGCCTGCAGCTGGAAAAATCGGGTTTTTTCCACCCATGGGGTGTCACCGTTCACGGGGTGGGTGTCACCGTTCACGGGGTGGGTGTCACCGTTCACGGGGTGGGGGTCACAGGTCACGGGGTGGCTGTCACCGTTCACCGCAGCAGTGGCAGCAGCAGCAGCAGCACTGCTGTTGTTGTTATAAAGACGTCGTTGCTCACCGCAGAGAAGCGTAGCGACACGACCGCCGCCACTCTGCGCTAGCCGGCGCGAAAACTGTGCCACACTCCCTGCCCCGCGTGGCCCTGTGGGAGCCTCGGTACCGATAATGTTGCTTTAGTTTTACTGCGTTTTGTTATTCCGACGACGACGTTCACGCACGGCGCGCGGCGTCGTCGCGACGGCAAAGGGTTAAGTTCACGCTGGGAACATTTTCAACGGGGGAGGCAGCAACAACACGCAGGGTGATCCAAGTGCAGATGCCCCAATCATACCTACACCCCCCTCCCCCAACGCCCTCTCGGAATATTTTTTCAGACCGCAGGAATCCGATGAGCTATGAAGCTCTTCTTCGCAGATCTCCAGCCGTTCCACAGATGTCCTCTCCTAACACCCCCCCCCACCTCCTCCCCGTAGCTTTCCTCTCAGCGGCAAAGTGAATATCGCGCAAGCGATGGCTCAGGGCTACGGGACTGAGTGCACGGAGATTTGTGAGCGGATGCCACCTTCGTCATCGGCCGCGGTTCAGTCTACCGCTGGATGGGTACGTACTGTACGTACTGTACGTACGTCGCACGGGGCAGGGCTACGAGACGGCACGTGGTGCGCATGGAGACCGGCGGGAGACGTGCAGACTGGGGTATCTGTAGGTGGATCGCCCTGCGGTGTCCCCCTCTAGGGTAACAACAGTGCAGCTCTGCACGGGGGACTCTGCACACTCACACACACAGGGACCCCCAGGTGATGGGGGTGGGGGGGGACACGTGCAGTGGTTGGGACCTAGAACTCCGCACTTGCAATCGAGGGGTGGCCAGGTCGGTTTAATCTCCCACCCCCCACAGAGTGTGAGGCAGGTGTAGGAGGGTCCGTAGGTTTCCGTGTTCACATTCAAAATCAGTTTCAAGAGTGGCACAGCCTCGGCTAGTCACGTGGCCTGTTGTTTAAAACTAATTCACAGCTCGGCGCTGTGCGCGTTTTGCTCAGGATGGCTGACTTTTCTGTTTCCACGGGAATGAGAAAATGCATTCTGGCCGGTGTGTGTTCTCTGGTGCCGGCAAAGACTGGATGGGTCTGCAAACACCTTCTCACACACGGTGCACTTGAACGGCTTTTCTCCCGTGTGTGTTCTCTGGTGCCTGTGAAGATCTGATAGCTGTGCAAACGCCTTCTCACACACAGTGCACTTGAACGGCTTCTCTCCCGTGTGTGTTCTCTGGTGGCTATGAAGATGTTGTAAATGTGCAAATGCCTTCTCACACACGGTGCACTTGAACGGCTTCTCTCCCGTGTGTGTTCTCTGGTGGCTGTGAAGATGTTGTAAATGTGCAAATGCCTTCTCACACACGGTGCACTTGAACGGCTTCTCTCCCGTGTGTGTTCTCTGGTGGCTGTGAAGATGTGATAGCCGTGCAAACGCCTTCTCACACACGGTGCACTTGAACGGCTTCTCTCCCGTGTGTGTTCTCTGGTGCTTCTTCAAGGTACTCTTGTAGTCTGTGCTGTATGGACATTGGTCACACTGATGACTTTTGTTACTGGGCTTAGTGGGGTGTCTGCTCTGCACGTGATACTGTAGACTCGAGCGGCAGATGAACTGACGGTTGCAGGCAGGACACGGCAGCCTTGTGACCTCCACACCCACTCCACCTGCGTCATCCCAGAGGAACAAGACACACGCGCACACACCAACATCTAGACATGAACACTCTTGCACACGTGTGTGTATACACAAAGGTAAAGGTTTCCCACAGCCATATCAGACTGTTGGGCAAGTGCTGTTTGCGAGTACCTATGAAGGCCGGCATGGCACACGAGGGAGTAGGTGGCCAACACCAGGCCCGGCCGCCTTTGTCTCTCCAGTGGCGATGTTTCCACGTTTAAGCTAGGTACTCATTTGAGGCTGAGTCAGCCTAGGGGAGGACTAAATATTCACCACTGACGTTGGCCGTGAGTGGGAATCGAACTCAGGTGGCCGGGTTCGTAGTGCAGTGGGCTCCATTATATATACACACAAAGACAAAGAACCCCCATATAGCCTGTATATACTTTTGGGACAAGTGCTGTTATGGGCACCAATGAAAGCCAACACGGCACACGAGTGGGAGGGTGGCCAGCACCACACATAGCCGCCTTTGTCTCCCCAGTGGCGATGTTTACTACTACACACCACACCAGTTACTCACTTCCACCTTATCAGTGTGGCTGGTGCCTATCATCTCTGGTGAGTGGTGGCTGTCATCTCTGGTGAGTGGTGGCTACCAACTCTGGTGAGATGTGGCTATCATCTCTGGTGAGTGGTGGCTATCATCTCTAGTGAGTGGTGGCTATCATCTCTGGTGAGTGGTAGCTACATCCACATCTCTGGTGAGATGTCGCTATCATCTCTGGTGAATGGTAGCTATCATCTCTACTGAGTGGTGGCTATCGTCTCTGGTGAGTAGTGGCTATCGTCTCTCGTAAGTGGTGGCTGCCATCTCTGGTGAGTGGTGGCTATCATTTCTGGTGCGTGGTGGCTATCATCTCTGGTGAGTGGTGGCTATCATCTCTGGTGAGTGGTGGCTATCGTCTCTCGTGAGTGGTGGCTATCATCTCTGGTGAGTGGTGGCTATAGTCTGGTGAGCAGTGGTGAGTCTCTGGTGAGCAGTGCTCACGGTGTTCCTCGCTTGGTGGAGGCTGCACGGGCTGCAGGTCTCTGGCGGTGGCCCTAGGAGCCATCTCGCTGCTGCTGCTGCTGCGGCGTCGCGAGGGCCCGGCCTCGCAGGCGATGCCCAGCTCCTGGGCGAACTCCTCGCCGTACCAGACCAGCAGCTCAGAGCCGGGCCCCACGGCACGGAATGTGCGGTAGTAAATCTGCCCCCGGTGCTGGAAGGCCACCAGGTTCTGCTCCTGCTCATTCCTCGCGCAGTTGACGAACCTGCGCGGGCAGACGCGGGGGCGGGGTGGGCGCCGTTAGCGAGCGCCTATTAAGGGCCGGCACTGGGCGCTACGTGGGGGTGGTGTGGCTGGAACCACGCTCCGTACCGGGTGCTCATTTGATGCCGAGTCGACCAAGGGGAGGCCCAGGGTTGGTCTCTGTGTGTAGTGGGTCTGGTCTCTGTGTGTAGTGGTTCTTGTCTCTGTGTGTGGTGGTTCTGGTCTCTATGTGTAGTGGTTCTGGTCTCTGTGTGTGGTGGTTCTTGTCTCTGTGTGTGGTGGTTCTGGTTTCTGTGTGTGGTGGTTCTGGTCTCTGTGTGTGGTGGTTCTGGTCTCTGTGTGTAGTGGTTCTGGTCTCTGTGTGTGCTGGTTCTTGTCTCTGTGTGTAGTGGTTCTGGTCTCTGTGTGTGCTGGTTCTGGTCTCTGTGTGTAGTGGTTCTGGTCTCTGTGTGTGGTGTTTCTGGTCTCTGTGTGTAGTGGTTCTGGTCTGTGTGTGCTGGTTCTTGTCTCTGTGTGTGGTGGTTCTGGTCTCTGTGTGTAGTGGTTCTGGTTTCTGTGTGTAGTGGTTCTGGTCTCTGTGTGTAGTGGTTCTGGTCTCTGTGTGAAGTGGTTCTTGTCTCTGTGTGTAGTGGTTCTGGTCTCTGTGTGTAGTGGTTCTGGTCTCTGTGTGTAGTGGTTCTGGTCTCTGTGTGTAGTGGTTCTGGTCTCTGTGTGTGGTGGTTCTGGTCTCTGTGTGTGGTGGTTCTGGTCTCTGTGTGTAGTGGTTCTGGTCTCTGTGTAGTGGTCCTTCAGACAATAATCACCTCATCCAGTTTGATTTAGATTCATCCTGAGCATCAACATATTCACGATCCTTTTTGTTTTTGTAAATCTGAAACACACACGCACACGAGCGGATCCACGGATAATTAATGTCAGTTGGACTGTAAGTTGAACTTCTTTCGTACCGCACGTAGCCAACCATGCTGATCGGAGGTGCGGGGGAAGGACAACAAACTAAACACTAAAAGCAGTTCTAAAGAAATGCATTTTCAATCTACAAGATTTTAAAGTGCATAGCTCCCAGTGGCTTCCTAACATTGGAAGGAAGAACCTTCCAGACGGCCGCAGAAGTGCATCTGTAAGTGCCGCGCCATGCGGTGACCACCGTCTTTGCTGTGTGTTACAAGTTCAAATAATTACGTTAATTTTTGGGTCTCTCTGTGATTCTGGGGGTCTTTGGGTGAGTCTCTAGGTCTCTGTACGAGTCTCTGGGTCTCTGTGCGAGTCTCTAGGGTATCTGTGCGACTCTGGGTCTCTGTGTGAGACTGTGGGTCTCTGTGCGATTCTCTTGGTCTCTGTGCGAGTCTCTGGGTCTCTGTGTGAGACTGTGGATCTCTCTGTGCGATTCTCTGAGCATCTGTGTGAGTATCTGGGTCTCTCTGTGTGAGTCTCTGGGTCTCTGTGTGAGTCTGTGTGTCCCACTGTGAGTCTCTGGGTCTCTGTTCAAGTCTCTAGGTCTCTGTGCAAGTCTGTGGGTCTCTCTATGCGAGTCTCTGGGTCTCTGTGCAAAGTCTCTGGGTCTCTCTGTGCCAGTCTCTGGGTCTCTGTGTGAGTCTGTGGGTGACTGTGTGAGGCTATGGGTCTCTGTGCGAGTCTATGGGTCTCTGTGTGAATCTATGGGTCTCTGTGCGAGTCTATAGGTCTCTGTGCGAGTCTATGGGTCTCTGTGCGAGTCTATGGGTCTCTGTGTGAGTCTATGGGTTTCTGTGCGAGTCTATGGGTCTCTGTGTGAGTCTATGGGTCTCTGTGAGTCTCTGGGTCTCTCTGTGCCAGTCTCTAGATCTCTGTGTAAGTCTGTGGGTGACTGTGTGAGGCTATGGGTTTCTCTGCATCTCCTTCACGAGCCTCCTCTCCACACACACGATGATGATGTAGGAATAGGAGGAGGCTGCAGCAGTAGCAGCAGCAGCTCACCAGCCAGCAGTACTCGCTCACGGGGTTCTCCTCAGACACCTCTCCCTGGTAGGGCCCAAAAATCACCCCCTTGGGCAGCTTCTTCCTGTTGCTCCACACCCCGAGGCCGGCGCCGGCGATGGAGGAAGCGCTGACGGTGAGGCCCTGGGGCAGGCTGAGCCGGGCCCTGTTGGCCACTCCCGGGGCCACGGCCGCGTCTGCAATGAACTCTGGCGGGCCGTGCACGGAGCACTCCCCCAGGTAGAAATCCCTGCACAGCTCGCAGACTGAGAGCCACAGCAGCAGCAGCAGGAGGAGGGCGAACCGCAGTAGCAACAGCAGCAGCAGCAGTGGCACTGTGAGAGAGTGAGAGGGTGAGGAGCGCTCCAGACAGATGCCTCCTTTCCTCCCTCTCTGCATTGTGAACTTCTTTAGCTCGCCCATCGGAGATGTAAACCCTGTCACCCTCCCTGCTCCCTCCCTGCATCCCTGAGTGAGGGAGCAAAAGACAGGGAGGTAAGTGAGAGTGCGAGAAAGGGAGCGTGTGAGAGGGAGGGAAAGGGAGAGAGAGTGAGAGGGAGCAGGTGGAATATATCGAGTGAGAGCGCGGGAGCAATAGAGAGAGATAGGAGAGAGTGTGAGAAAGTTAGAGTAAGGGGCCGTCCATAAATGACTTCATGCACCTAGGGGGGTGGGGGGGTCAGACATTTGTGACGATGTGTGAGGAACCACAGACAACACGTTCTACTTAATTAAATACTTTTTAATAAATGTTTTCTCCTACAACATCAGACTGCAGTGCCACATTAAATATGCACTACAATGACAATAGTTTGAAGCGATTTTAAGCATATTAAATGAGCTTTGTGACGTCACATTTGAGGGGGGGGTCTGACTTTTTGTGATGTCGTGTGATGGGGGGGAGGGGGGTCCAAAATCGCGTGACGCCATTAATGGACGGCCCTAAGAGAGTGTGAGAAAGTGACAGTGTGAGAGAGAGTGTGAGAAAGTGACAGTGTGAGAGAGAGTGTGAGAAAGTGACAGTGTGAGAGAGAGTGTGAGAAAGTGACAGTGTGAGAGAGAGAGTGAGAAAGTGACAGTGTGAGAGAGAGAGTGAGAAAGTGACAGTGTGAGAGAGAGTGTGAGAAAGTGACAGTGTGAGAGAGAGTGTGAGAAGTGACAGTGAGAGAGAGAGAGTGAGAAAGTGACGGTGTGAGAGAGAGTGTGAGAAAGTGACAGTGAGAGAGAGAGTGTGAGAAAGTGACGGTGTGAGAGAGAGTGTGAGAAAGTGACAGTGAGAGAGAGAGTGTGAGAAAGTGACAGTGAGAGAGAGAGTGTGAGAAAGTGACAGTGTGAGAGAGAGAGTGAGAAAGTGAGAGAGAGAGTGAGAGGGAGCAGGGGGTCTCACAGAAGAAGTCGTCGTCCTGGGGCTCCTCCACCTCTGTGTAGACTTTCCTCTCGCGCGGGCGCAGGCCGTAGCGAGAGCGAGCGCTGCGCGACACCGCCACAGCCTGGGCGGAGGCCGGCGGCACGGAGGAGCCTGCAGGCAAACACGGCGAGATGTTGACTACCTCTCGTGGTATACGGGAGGTCGTGGGTTCCATCCCGACCCTGACGAAGCCTGCTGTATATTTGGAGTCTGCGTGTCTCTCTCTCCTCCGTGGCGAGATGTTAACTCCCTCGCATGGTCTACAGGAGGTCGTGGGTTCCATCCCGACTGTATAGTTTACAACATGTTACCCTATTTGTATTTTTGTATTTTTAGATTGTATATTATGGCTAGTTTACATTTTATATTGTACACTTATTCACAATTTTACATACTTTAGCCCCTTAGTATTAGTTAGACTTTGTAATTTTAGTATAGTTTGACTGTATACCACTCATTTCAGTTTTAAGATTCCTACATGTTGAATGTATGCACCTTCCGGCCATAGTAAATTCCTTGTCTGTGCAAACTTTCATGGCGAATACCTCCCCGTGGTTGCGTGGATTTTTCTCCGGGTCCTTCGTTTTTTTCCCTCGACATATAGAACCAACGTCATGCGTTGAGAATATTTGGCTGCTATAAATGTCCACGTAATGACGATGATGACAAGTCACTTCGTTGAGCTCTTATTTGTGATAGCCAGTCGCTTCTGAAAAACAGCTACACAGCTCAGTGGGGCACACCCTGGTTGCTAATCCTGCATAATGCACGGGCATAAGTAGTATTAATCACATACCTGCATTTCCCATATCCCCTCCCTTTGATGCTGCTAGTCCTGCATAATGCACGGGCATAAGTAGTACTAATCACATACCTGCATTTCCCATATCCCCTCCCTTTGATGCTGCTAATCCTGCATAATGCACGGGCATGAGTAGTACTAATCACATACCTGCATTTCCCATAAATATGCTAAATGCCTCTTGATATGCATATTCTTTTGTCAAGGCGCTCTTTTCCCCCCTTCCAACCCAGCTTATATATATGCTCCAAGCACGTGTGCTGTATCATTCAGACGCTGTCGCCTCGACAGACCTGGTTTTCACCTGAGGACGGCTGCTTGCGTTGTGGCCGAAACGTCGTGAGAATTGTTTTGTTATGTTTTATTTTTATTATTTTATTACTTCCCTTCTACGTGACTTTACCGAAAGAACCAATAAGAAAATAAACATCGTTTAGTTCATAGGCTGCATCAGTACCAGCAGCAGCCCTGACAGGAGCACATGTAGCAGTAGCATCAACAGCAGTGGCGACTTCCATCAGCACTAACAGAAGATTGCGGAGTTCCGGTGAGAATAGAGGGGAGCGTGGAGTTCCGGTGAGAATAGAGGGGAGTGTGGAGTTCCGGTGGGGAATAGAGGGGAGTGTGGAGTTCCGGTGGGAATAGAGGGGAGTGTGGAGTTCTGGTGAGAATAGAGGGGAGTGTGGAGTTCTGGTGGGTATAGAGGGGAGTGTAGAATTCCGGTGAGAATAGAGGGGAGTGTGGGGTTCCGGTGAGAATAGAGGGGAGCGTGGAGTTCTGGTGAGAATAGAGGGGAGTGTGGAGTTCCGGTGAGAATAGAGGGGAGTGTGGAGTTGCGGTGGGAATAGAAATCACCGCTGCAGGCTACGCACCTCCACGTATCCTCTGGAGCGCCACCCTCAGGGCCTCCTTGCAGGCGGTGGCTCTGCGCTCCAGCCTGAACATCGCCATCCTGGCCTTGTGCACCTCACTCAGCTCAAATCCCCTGAACTCCTCCTCCTGCTGCTCCTCCTCCTCCACGCCCTGCAAGATGCTCCACACGTACTCCAGGGCTTCCGCTTTAGTCTGAGCGGAGGGGGCGGTGGGGTGAGGGGGCGGAGGGGGTCTGTCTGGGGGCGGAGTTGGTGCGGTGACCAGCGGTGGCTAGGAGATGTTAACTCCCTCGCCCCTGGTACGCAGGAGGTCGCGGGTTCCATCTCGACCCTGACCCTCATCGGATTCCTCCAGTACAATACATATTTTAATTCTGATATTCTGAATCTGTAAATCTGATTCCATACATCAAGCAGAACCAGCCGTCATGCTGAACCTCGGTGGGTATGGCAGGCCATGCCTCTCACAACTCAACTAATTAATAAACTAATTATAATAATGTAGTGGACACCCGTGACGACAGAGACAGTTGAAGTAGAGGCAACCCATATTTATTAACTCTGAGCCGTTACAGCTTCACACTTGAAGAGGTAACGGCCTCTTCACCCGTTCTCTCAAGGGAGCTAACTCCCCAAGCTACTCACCGACTCCACCAATACTACGACCCTCCCTCTCAAGGAGACTACCTGACCTGGCCAGCCAGGCACAGGTCCGACAACAGCCACACGAATCCGGCCCTTTCAAGGACATCAGCCTTCGCGGCTCTGGGGTCGCAACCACTGGCTTGCTCTGCCCGGCCTTTAGAAGGACAGCGGGTCAGAGGAGTCCCAGGTCTAGCTAGCTGGACTTCAGCTGGTTCTTCGTCCTTGGCTTGTTCGAACTAACTCTCTCCTCTCAGAGTCTCGCCTTTTATACGATTCCCACTGAGGGGCGGGGGTTCTGTGGGATCACACACACCCCACAGCCCCCTCCCCTCGGGAGGGGCCCCGGCTCTAGGGATATCACAACCGCCCCGCACAGGTAAGTAATGGGAGTTAACCGGAGCTGGTGTGCTGCGCGTTCCAATACCACCACCACACAATAATGACGCACGTCTCTGGTATAATTATATAGAAATTACTTTTATAACACAGACCAGTGGAACATTTTTTTGTACTTTTCGTAACAGCTATTTTCATTGGGTATATGACAGGTGAGGCTCTGCCTCGCCCGTCTCCCTGACCGCACGTCCCTGGTATAGCAGTGTCTAGTAGTATGTATGTACGTTGAATGTCTTTGTCACCGTACGTAGCCAACCTCGCTAATGGGAGGTGCGGGGAAGGACAACAAACTAAAGACAACAGCAGCAGCAGCTGTAACGAGAGGAGTGCCGTGCGCTGTGCACAGAGACCTTGCGCTTGCTGGAAGCTGCCCTCGCGTGAGACTCTCCCACGGTGGCCCAGCGTGAAGCAGCCCCCTTGCCTCCTCCTGCGTGAACACACAGCACACACGTGAACACACGCACACACGTGAACACACGCACACACGTGAACACACGCACA
>NW_026892171.1:0-18098 GCF_015708825.2 Lethenteron reissneri
ACCCATAGGTGGCAGCCATCTCAAGCCAGAGGACGAGAGGACTCTAGCCGCCACGCATATAAAGGATTTATAGTGAAAAACTTTCTTTTTACGGGTTATACTTATTGCTGCTTCGGGAGGAACCCCGAGGGTAAAGATTCAGTCTTCTGGCTCCGCAAAATGGGGTTTGGCCAGACGTCATAGACGCCTGTCCCCCCGGGCCTCCAGCACAAGCTTCGTTTAATTCATCTGAAGGTGGTGGATACAAACGCCATAAGGGGATGGTCAATCTAAATTGCCCCCTCCCCCCCCATGGCATTGCTCACCACAGCGTTGCCGTCTGGCATTCACCGACCCCCACTCATTCATCCACCTACCCATTCATTCACCCACTCACTCACTCAGCCAGCCACCCACTCACCTATCCACCCATCCACTCACTCACCAGCCACTCATTCACTCACTCGCCCACCCACCCATTCACCACCCACCCACCCACTATCTCTCCCCGTGGAGATATTAACTACCTCACCTGGTATGAAGGCGGTAGTGGGTTCGATCCTGACCCTGATACCCGCTGTATATTTGGAATTTGCGTGTCTCTCTATCTCCCTGTGAAGATGTTAACGACCTCGCCTGGTGTGCAGGAGCTCGTGGGTTCGACCCCCATCCTGACACTGCCTGCTGTATATCTGTAATTTGCGTGTCCTCTCTCCCTGTGGTCGCGGGTTTTTTTCTCCGGGTCCTCCGGTTTTATTTCCTTCACATTTCGGAATCAACATCACGAATTTCGAGTATTTGGCTGCAATGCATTTCCACGTGACGAAAAAAACGTTATTGAGCTATCATTTGTAAGTGTGGGACCTTACCTGGTGAGATGAATCGTTTAGTTTAGAGCTGCAATGGCAGCTGCCCCTGGGCATTAGTCTGTTGCCAGTAGTGGGCGTTGTTGCCATGTGTATAATCCCAATTGATGAGTTTGCGGTGTGCATTTTCGAATTTGTACAAACCTGGATTTGGGCGCCGGTGGCACACGATGAGCTGCTCATGATCTCACACGTCGGCTGCGAGCGGAGCAGACGGCACGGAGTCGTCTTCATCCACAGCTCTCTCCTTCATCCACAGCTCTCTCCTTCATCCACAGCTCCCCCCTTCATCCACAGCTCTCCTTCGTCCACAGCTCTCTCCTTCATCCACAGCTCTCTCCTTCGTCCACAACTCTCTCCTTCATCCACAACTCTCTCCTTCATCCACAGCTCTCTCCTTCATCCACAGCTCTCTCCTTCATCCACAGCTCTCTCCTTCGTCCACAACTCTCTCCTTCATCCACAACTCTCTCCTTCATCCACAGCTCTCTCCTTCATCCACAGCTCTCTCCTTCATCCACAGTCTCTCCTTCATCCACAACTCTCTCCTTCATCCACAGCTCTCTCCTTCGTCCACAGCTCTCTCCTTCGCACAACTCTCTCCTTCATCCACAGCTCTCTCCTTCATCCACAGCTTCTCCTTCATCCACAGCTCTCTCCTTCATCCACATCTCTCTCCTTCATCCACAGCTCTCTCCTTCATCCACAACTCTCTCCTTCATCCACAACTCTCTCCTTCATCCACAGCTCTCTCCTTCATCCACAGCTCTCTCCTTCATCCACAGCTCCCTCCTTCACCCACAGCTCTCTCCTTCACCCACAGCTCCCTCCTTCATCCACAGCTCCCTCCTTCATCCACAGCTCTCTCCTTCATCCACAGCTCCCTCCTTCACCCACAGCTCTCTCCTTCATCCACAGCTCTCTCCTTCATCCACAGCTCTCTCCTTCATCCACAGCTCTCTCCTTCACCCACAGCTCTCTCCTTCATCCACAGCTCTCTCCTTCATCCACAGCTCCTCCTTCACCCACAGCTCTCTCCTTCACCCACAGCTCTTCCTTCATCCACAGCTCTCCTTCATCCACAGCTCTCTCCTTCATCCACAGCTCTCTCCTTCATCCACAGCTCCTTCATCCACAGCTCTCTCCTTCATCCACAGCTCTCTCCTTCATCCACAGTTCCATCACCCCCCCCCCGTCACTCCTCTAAAGTCACCTTTATCCCCACAGATTCCTTCCCCTCATCCTTGTCACCTCATTTCCAGCCACCAGCCACACATCGTTACACCTCGGACCGCATGGCTCGCTTTCAGACGCGCTTCTGCGGTCATCTGGAAGGGTCTTCCGATTTCAGGAAGCCACTGTAGCTATGCTGCAGTTGTAAATCAACATCAATATTGACAAACTCATTTCTTTAGAACTGTTTTATGTTCTTGGTTCTTTCGGTAAAGTCACGTAGAAGGGAAGTAATAAAATAATAAAAATAAAACATAATAAAACAATTCTCACGACGTTTCAGCCACAACGCAAGCAGCCGTCCTGGCCGAAACGTTGTGAGAATTGTTTTATTTTATTATTTTATTACTTCCCTTCTACGTGACTTTACCGAAAGAACCAAGAAGATGAATCCCTGCAGTCACGAAAGCTTTAAATACAAATTTTATATGTTTATTATTATTATTTTATTATTTCCCTTCTACGTGACTTCACCGAAAGAACCAAGAAGATGAATCCCTGCAGTCACGAAAGTTTTAAATCGAAATTTAACCGCTTTATGTGTTTAGTTTGTTGTCTTTCCCCCACACCACCGATCCGCACAGTTGACTAGGTACCGTGCGAAATAAGTTCAACACGCATACGTACACAAACGTGTCTCCTCGTGTCCACCCACCAATCTCACATCGTCACACCTCGGGGTGACTCCAGGTCAAGCAGGTGCAGGGATTGGTGGGATAGGGAATGGCGATGTTGTGGGGACCGTTAAGAAGGGACCGTTACAGTATTATTGCCACTACGGTTAATACACGGCCCTGCGGCTTTGACGAGGGTACCCCACTGATTGGAATGACACCACGACGACCACCTTCATTCACAATCATCCGTCATTCACCGTCATTATGTAATAAAAGACTCCGTCAGGCTCTGCTGGTCTCCGCTTGTCTTTTATTCAGGTTCTTCTCCGGACCCCCCACTGGTCTCCTCCACGGACCAGCGTCGTTTCGCGCGCGCCCCGCGCACGCTCCCTCTCGCGTGCCCCGCACGCTCCTCCGTTAGCTCCTCCACTCCCGCACTCGCACACCGCCGGCCGACGGCGTGCTGAGGTCCTTCGGCCACGTGACCGATGGCGCGGATCTCTCTCTCGCCACCCACGTGGCTCAGACTCTTAACTTCCCCGACTGCCCCGATCTCTTCCGGGCTCACACTTATATACATTCCCCCCCACGTGACCCTGACTCCTCCCCTTCCGGATCGTCAGATCCGGCCTTCCCATACTGCCCCGCTGGCTCCGCCCCCATTCACCTCGCCGCCTCCCATTGGAGCCGAGGTGAACGGCGGCTCCTCCCACACGCCCCGCAGACCAGGCTCCGCCCCCCAACACCCTGGTCCGTGTGATTGGACCAGAGCCCAGCAGCATTTACACTCGCATTACATTATAAAAAAATGCACAATCGCATGCTTGCTTGTGGTAAAGCCGACAGCTCGGCTGTTGCAAACACACACAGAGCAGAACGCACCCTTGCTGCATACCTTCAGGCGAGGTATTTGCCATCTCCGGCCCACCGGGGCATTCATCGCTACCGGAGGACACGGCAAAACGCCACGTGAAAAAACTCCACGCGTTAGCGCGGACGGGGGGCACGGGAGACCGACGACAAAAGTGGACGAACGCCGATCCTCGCGAGACGCGGCAGAGGGCCGCTCGCTCGCTCGCCCGAGCTCTGCGGTTCTCAACATATCGACCCTTTCCCATGCGGGAGGACCACACGCGCTCTGCTGTAACCGCTGCCTCCTACCTGGCAGAGCCAGGGGCTACGGCTCCTCCACCAAACACCCACCCACGGGTAGGTCAGTCTGGAAGAGATGCATCAAAATCGACTTTTAGTGAAGCTACCCACACTCTACCCCACCACCGCAGCGGTCTAATTTACGCCACGGGTTTCATGACAAGAGGCGAGGGGCCGGCTGCCATTGGACCGACCCCCCACTGCCGTTCGGTCAACCGTCTTCGCCGGAAGATCGAATCGCCGGCGCGCGTCTCGCGGACGACGGAAGAGCACGGCGAGAAGTCCGCTCCATCTCCCGCCGCGCCACCCTCGCCGCCCTCACCGCCCTCACCGCCCTCGCCGCCAGCACCGCCCGCTACGCTGCTCCGTGCGTCGCCGCGTGCTTCTTGAGGTGCGATCGCTCGCGAAACTGCTTCCCGCACGCGTCGCAAGCGTGCGGCCTCTCGCCCGTGTGCGTGCGCGTGCCTCTCCAGGTGCGAGAAGCAGGCGAAGCCCTTGCCGCACTCCTTGCAGAGGCAGGGCCACTCGCCCGTGTGCATGCGCGCGTGCGCCTCCAGGTGGCACCGGCGGGCGAAGCGCCTGCCGCAGTCGGGGCACGGGTGCGGCCTCTGCCAGTGTGGGTGCGCGCGTGCGCCTCCAGGTCGAAGGGGCGGGCGAAGCCGCGGCCGCACTCGCCGCAGGCCAGGGGCCTCCGGGCGGCGTGGCTGGCCGCGTGCGTCTTGAGCGAGTGCTTGTGCAGGAAGCGGCGGCCGCAGTCCGCGCAGGCGTGCGGCCTCTCCCGTGTGGAGGGGGCGTGCGTCTCCAGGTAGGAGCGCCGCGTGAAGCCTCGGCCGCAGTCGGGGCAGGCGTGCGGGCGCTCCCCCGTGTGGGTGGCCGCGTGCAGCTTCAGCGAGGAGGCGTGCGAGAAGCGGCGGCCGCAGTCGGGGCAGCCGTGCGGCCGCTCGCCGCTGTGCGTCCGCGAGTGGCGGTCCAGGTCGGAGCAGCGGGCGAAGGCCTTGCCGCACTCGGTGCACACGTGCGGCTTCTCGCCGCCGCCGGGCGCGCGTCGCTGCTGCCGCTGACGCTGCCGCCGACGTTTCGGCAGTCGTCGATCGTCGTCGCCTTCGACGCCGTCGTCACCGTCGTCGTCGTGCGATGAGATGCCCCCGAGCGGCATCTCCTTGCCGCACCGCGCGCACGCTCGCGCGGTGCGCCGTCGCCGCCGCCCGGTTTCGCTTCTTCCCACGTGTTCCGGACGCCGACGACGCCCGCGCGGCTCCGTGCCGCACTCCGCGCACAGGAGCTCCCGCTCGCCACCTTCGCCACAAGCCGCAAGCCGCATGGCAGCGGTGGTGGTGGTGGTCGTGGTGGTGGTCGTGGTGGTGGTCGTGATGGTGGTGGTGGTGGTCGTGGTGGTGGTCGTGGTGGTGGTCGTGGTGGTGGTGGTCGGGTGGTGGTGGTCGTGGTGGTCGTGGTGGTGGTGGTCGTGGTGGTGGTGGTCGTGATGGTCGTGGTGGTGGTCGTGGTGGTGGTGGTCGTGGTGGTCGTGGTGGTGGTGGTCGTGGTGGTGGTGGTCGTGATGGTCGTGGTGGTGGTCGTGGTGGTGGTGGTCGTGGTGGTGGTGGTCGGGTGGTGGTCGTGGTGGTCGTGGTGGTGATGGTGGTGGTCGTGGTGGTGATGGTCGTGGTGGTGTTAGTCGTGGTGGTGGTGGTCGTGATGGTGGTCGTGGTGATGGTGGTGATGGTCGTGGTGGTGGTCGTGTGTGGTGGTGGGTGTCGTGGTGGTGGTCGTGATGGTGGTCGTGGTGGTTGTGATGGTCGTGGTGGTGATGGTGGTGATCGTGGTGGTGGTGGTGGTCGTGGTGGTGATGGTGGTGATCGTGGTGGTGATGGTCGTGGTGGTGATGGTGGTGGTCGTGATGGTCGTGGTGGTGGTCGTGGTGGTGGTGGTCGTGGTGGTGGTGGTCGTGGTGGTGGTCGTGGTGGTCGTGGTGGTGATGGTGGTGGTCGTGGTGGTGATGGTCGTGGTGGTGTTAGTCGTGGTGGTGGTGGTCGTGATGGTGGTCGTGGTGATGGTGGTGATGGTCGTGGTGGTGGTCGTGGTGGTGGTGGTGATGGTCGTGGTGGTGGTCGTGATGGTGGTCGTGGTGGTTGTGATGGTCGTGGTGGTGATGGTGGTGATCGTGGTGGTGGTGGTGGTCGTGGTGGTGATGGTGGTGATCGTGGTGGTGATGGTCGTGGTGGTGATGGTGGTGGTCGTGATGGTCGTGGTGGTGGTCGTGGTGGTGGTCGTGGTGATGGTGGTGATGGTCGTGGTGGTGGTGGTGGTGGTCGTGGTGGTCATGGTGGTGGTGGTGGCAAGGATCGGGGGGGGCGGCAGGGTGGGGGGGTGGAAAAGGGGGGGAGTTCGCAACGACAGGCGCCAAACACCACCGGCGTTTGAGCATCTTAACACCTCCAGGGTAAACGAGACCCCCGCCCTTTAGCACGAATCCCTTCTTCTGTTGACACGATTGGCAGGGGTAGAGCAGCTATATGATGGGATACGTTTTTTTGCCAGATTGTCAAGGTTTGTCTGCATGTTCCACAAGTTACCGCGTTTGGCTAATGCGGTACATTCCTCGCTAAATGTTATCCATGTTCGTGTTTGAACATTCTAACACAACTCCTGTTTTATTTGCCAGAGAGTGTAGAATCATTGGAAAGATGTTATCAACCACGCAAAAAAGACTTAATTACACTTTTTTGGACCATCTTATCTGACAGGCACTATCTTACTTTACTGTACCGAGTGTTAACATCCCAAGTGTTTAACAGTACTCTCATGTTCAGCCAGCATTGGTATAAACATGGGCATTTTCGTTCTTTTTCTATCATGTGTATCAGGCCTCCCCCTCTCTGTCCAATGCGTTGTGCAACAGCAACCGCGTCCACGCCGTCGTCCATTCTTTTGGCACCCCCCCTCCCCCTCCCGATGCGTTGCACGTGGCATTCCGTGCCGTCTTTGAGCCCCGCCCCCCTCCCTCCCGATACGTTCCATTCATTGGCTACCACATTCTGATGAGCTCCCCCCCCCCCCTCTCCTCCCCCTCAACTTGCTTTTAAGGGATTACATTGAATCATTGCCTCACTTGATGCAGCTAATCTGGCTGTGACGATCCCACCTGATGACGGAGATTGTGTTGCCTCCGAAACGTCGTGATTTTTGTTTTATTTTATTTTTATTAATTTGATGTTTACCTACGTGACTTTACCGAAAAAACCTAAGAATATGAATCCTTGCAGTCACGAAAGCTTCAAATCTAGAAGAGTGTAGAACGTCTTTTTTATCTTGATTTGAAGCTTTGATGTTGACTACCTCGCCTGGTGTACAGGAGGTCGTGGGTTCCACCATCATCATCACGGTGGCTAGGATATGTTGACCACCTCGCCTGGTGTGCAGGAGGTCGTGGGTTCCACCATCATCATCACAGTGGCTAGGAGATGCTGACTACCTCGCCGGTTGTCAAGTCACTACTTTAGCCCACCGGTGTGTTGTTGAAGCGTGAAACCACAACATTTACAATTTTTGAGTACTGCGACGTTTCGCTACTAATTGCATCAAGCATCATCGGGCGAATTGTCGTACTCAAAAATTGTAAATGTTGTGGATCCACTCTTCAACAACACACCAGTGGGCTAAAGCAGTGAACTATTTTGTTTTTCGAACGTGACACTTTTGAGCTGATTGGCCGTGTCGGGTGGTGGAGGGTTACGACACATTTTTAAAAACGCGATCTCCCCCAACAAACGTTTATGATGAACCCTACCTGGTTGAATACGTTCTTCCAAAGATTGCTAATTGTTCTATCTACGGACTTTACGAAAAGACCCAGAGAGAGTATGCCTATTCTTAGTTGTCAAACTTTGACACTGGCAACAATAAACAGGGTGTCCTGTGGTATCGCTTCTGCTCACCGCCGGGCTGTGAGTGCTCCGATACGCGTGGCATTGACCTTGTGCTGGTCGCCTTTGGGTGCGTTCTCTGGTCTACTGACGCTACCGGTGAGGCTGGGCCCTAGAGAAGGCCGCTGTCTCTGCTGTAGACCAATCAGCTTCAAAGAAATTGCGAGTCGATTATCAGGTGTTTGCATGTTCAGATCTGTGTGTGGTTAAAGCATTACTGGATTCCTTGCAGAAGGTAGAATCGATGTTGGTGTTTGAAAAGCTGAATGCAACTCCTGCTTTTTGCGTTAGATCGCGTAAATCGACGCCATCTAACCCAACAAAACCTCGACTATAAATATTGGTTGCGAAAGCTGACGTGTTACTCCAGCTGTGAGTGCTCCGATACGCGTGGCATGACCTTGCGCTGGTCGCCTTTAGGCGTCTTCTCTGGTCTACTGTAATTGCTGTTGAGGCTGGGCCCTAGACAAGGCCGCTGTCTCTTGTGTAGGTCAATCAGCTTCAAAAGACGATGCCACACAACATTATATTACACTGTTACTAAACACAACGCACACAAAAGTAACAGTGTAACATGTTAGATGTTCTACTGACGCTGCCGGTGAGGCCGGGCCATGAAGGAGGCTGCCGCTGTCTGTGGTGTGGGCCAATCAGCTTCAAAGACGATGCCATACAACATTATACTTACACTGTTACTAAAGACAATGCACACAGAAGTAACAGATATATTGTTAGACTGTTCACTGACACTGCCGGTGAGACTGGGCCATGAAGGAGGCTGCTGCCGCTGTCTGTGGTGTGGGCCAATCAGCTTCAAAGACGATGCCGTAGATTAATGACCAGAGCCATGTCTGTTTGTTCACCGCAAGCAGCGTGTGTGGTGAATGCAGAAACTTGACTCCTTGCAAAAAATGTTGAGTCCATGTTGGCGTTTGAACGTCTGAACACAACTCCCGCCGTGTTACTGCACCTCCCGTTTCACGGTGAGGAGGTGACACTGACACACGGCGGCGGCGGCAGCAAGCAACCGAGAAGGCAGCGGAAATCTCACCGAAGGCTCCCTCCTGCCGCTATGGGTCTCTGTGTGATGAGCCTGTGGGTCTCTGTGTGGTGAGTCTGTGGGTCTCTGTGTGATGAGTCTGTGGGTCTCGTGTGGTGAGTCTGTGGGTCTCTGTGTGTGAGTCTGTGGGTCTCTGTGTGGTGAGTCTGTGGGTCTCTGTGTGGTGAGTCTGTGGGTCTCTGTGTGATGAGTCTGTGGGTCTCTGTGTGGTGAGTCTGTGGGTCTCTGTGTGATGAGTCTGTGGGTCTCTGTGTGGTGAGTCTGTGGGTCTCTGTGTGGTGAGTCTGTGGGTCTCTGTGGTGAGTCTGTGGGTTTCTGTGTGGTGAGTCTATGGGTCTCTGTGTGAGTCTGTGGGTCTCTGTGTGGTGAGTCTGTGGGTCTCTGTGTGGTGAGTCTGTGGGTCTCTGTGTGTGTGAGTCTGTGGGTCTCTGTGTGAGTCTGTGGGTCTCTGTGTGAGTCTGTGGGTCTCTGTGTGATGAGTCTGTGGGTCTCTGTGTGAGTCTGTGTCTCTGTGTGGTGAGTCTGTGGGTCTGTGTGGTGAGTCTGTGGGTCTCTGTGTGGTGAGTCTGTGGGTCTCTGTGGTGAGTCTGTGGGTCTCTGTGTGGTGAGTATGTGGGTCTCTGGTGGTGAGTCTGTGGGTCTCTGTGTGGTGAGTCTGTGGGTCTCTGTGTGATGAGTCTGTGGGTCTCTGTGGAGTCTGTGGGTCTCTGTGTGAGTCTGTGGGTCTCTGTGTGGTGAGTCTGTGGGTCTGTGTGGTGAGTCTGTGGGTCTCTGTGTGTGAGTCTGTGGGTCTCTGTGGGTCTCTGTGTTTGAGTCTGTGGGTCTCTGTGTGTGAGTCTGTGTGTCTCTGTGTGGGGAGTCTGTGGGTCTCTGTGTGTGAGTCTGTGGGTCTCTGGTGGTGAGTCTGTGGGTCTCTGTGTGTGAGTCTGTGGGTCTCTGTGTGGTGAGTCTGTGGGTCTCTGTGGTGAGTCTGTGGGTCTCTGTGTGAGTCTGTGGGTCTCTGTGTGAGTCTGTGGGTCTCTGTGTGAGTCTGTGGGTCTCTGTGTGGTGAGTCTATGGGTCTCTGTGTGAGTCTGTGGGTCTCTGTGTGAGTCTGTGGGTCGCTGTGTGAGTCTATGGGTCTCTGTGTGAGTCTGTGGGTCTCTGTGTGAGTCTGTGGGTCTCTGTGTGAGTCTGTGGGTCTCTGTGTGAGTCTGTGGGTCTCTGTGAGTGGGTCTTGAGTCTGTGGGTCTCTGTGTGAGTCTATGGGTCTCTGGTGAGTCTGTGGGTCTCTGTGTGAGTCTGTGGGTCTCTGTGTGAGTCTGTGGGTCTCTGTGTGAGTCTGTGGGTCTCTGTGTGAGTCTGTGGGTCTCTGTGTGAGTCTGTGGGTCTCTGTGTGAGTCTGGGGTCTCTGTGTGAGTCTGTGGGTCTCTGTGTGAGTCTGTGGGTCTCTGTGGAGTCTGTGGGTCTCTGTGTGAGTCTGTGGGTCTCTGTGTGAGTCTGTGGGTCTCTGTGTGAGTCTGTGGGTCTCTGGTGAGTCGTGGGTCTCTGTGTGAGTCTGTGGGTCTCTGTGTGTGAGTCTGTGGGTCTCTGTGTGAGTCTGTGGGTCTCTGTGTGAGTCTGTGGGTCTCTGTGTGAGTCTGTGGGTCTCTGTGTGAGTCTGTGGGTCTCTGTGTGAGTCTGTGGGTCTGTGTGTGAGTCTGTGGGTCTCTGTGTGAGTGTGGGTCTCTGTGTGAGTCTGTGGGTCTCTGGTGAGTCTGTGGGTCTCTGTGTGAGTCTGTGGGTCTCTGTGTGAGTCTGTGGGTCTCTGTGTGAGTCTGTGGGTCTCTGTGTGAGTGTGGGTCTTGGTGAGTCTGTGGTCTCTGTGGAGTCTGTGGGTCTCTGTGGAGTCTGTGGGTCTCTGTGTGAGTCTGTGGGTCTCTGTGTGAGTCTGTGGGTCTCTGTGTGAGTCTGTGGGTCTCTGTGTGAGTCTGTGGGTCTCTGTGTGAGTCTGTGGGTCTCTGTGTGAGTCTGTGGGTCTCTGTGTGAGTCTGTGGGTCTCTGTGTGAGTCTGTGGGTCTCTGTGTGAGTCTGTGGGTCTCTGTGTGAGTCTGTGGGTCTCTGTGTGTGAGTCTGTGGGTCTCTGTGTGAGTCTGTGGGTCTCTGTGTGAGTCTGTGGGTCTCTGTGTGAGTCTGTGGGTCTCTGTGTGAGTCTGTGGGTCTCTGTGGTGAGTCTGTGGGTCTCTGTGTGAGTCTGTGGGTCTCTGTGTGAGTCTGTGGGTCTCTGTGTGAGTCTGTGGGATCTCACCCGAGTCTCCCTCCTGCCATTCGACCTTCACCTTCAGCGGCCGCGACGTCTCCCGGCCGGGACGCAGGCTGACGTCTCCTTGGCAACGAAAGCGACACGCAGACACAGCAACTCAGACGCAACTCAGACGCAACGCAGATGCAACTCAGACGCAGCAACTCACTCTGTATGTTGTAGTTGTCGTTGTTGTTGTAGTTGTCGTTGTCGTATCCTCAAATCTTGTAGCTAAATTTTAACCCACTTCCCAATGTGGTATCGACTGCAAACTTGGTATACTTATGTCACACTGATGACAATACTATATTCTATCGTTAAAAATAAATATTTTTCAACCCACCACCCGTAACCCCGTCCCGTCACTAATGACCGCGGCTCAACAGCGCATTTATATCGACCGCAGGCGCAAATCACTCGAACCGCGGCGATTCTGAAACGTGGATGGGGGGGGGGGGAAACCGGAGGATGTGGAGGAAGAAACATCCACGCGGCCGCGGGGAGAGCGACAGAGAGACGCAGACTCCCAAATATACAAATATACAGCAGCGGCGGGCATCGTCAGGGTCGGGGTCGGACCCACGACCTCCTGTACACCAGGCGAGGTAGTCAACTCACCATCATCACCATCATCCTCTCTCACTCACCACCATAATCACCACCATCATCATCCTCTCTCACTACCATCACCACCATCATCCTCTTTCACTCACCATCACCATCACCACCATCACCATCATCCTCTCTCACTCACCACCATCATCCTCTCTCACTCACTCACTATCACCATCATCCTCTCTCACTCACCATCACCACCATCATCCTCTCTCACCACCACCACCATCATCCTCTCACTCACCACCATCATCCTCTCTCACTCACCATCACCATCATCACCGTCCTCCTCCACTCGGTCTTCACCAGCGTCCTCACGATCTCGGGGCCCAGACGGCCCTCACCCTCCTCCTGCTTCACGACCGCTCCTGCTGCACGCGCACACACACATGCATGAGTCTGTGTGTCTGTGTGTCTGTGTGTGAGTCTGTGGGTGTCTGTGTGAGTCTGTGGGTCTCTGTGTGAGTCTGTGGGTCTCTGCGTGAGTCTGTGGGTCTCTGCGTGAGTCTATGGGTCTCTGCGTGAGTCTGTGGGTCTCTGCGTGAGTCTGTGGGTCTCTGCGTGAGTCTGTGGGTCTCTGCGTGAGTCTGTGGGTGTCTGTGTGGGTCTCTGTGTGAGTCTGTGGGTCTCTGTGTGAGTCTGTGGGTCTCTCTGTGAGTCTCTGTGTCTCTATGTGAGTCTGTGGGTGTCTCTGTATGAGTCTGTGGGTCTCTGTGTGAGTCTGTGGGTCTCTGCGTGAGTCTGTGGGTCTCTGTGTGAGTCTCTGTGTGGACCGGCACCCAGGATCTGAATGTGAGCCTCCCTTCTAGATAATTTACATCGACGTTCGAAGTGATCTCACCATCAACACAATCATCGTCAACATCATCGTCATCACAATCATCGTCGTCATCACAATCATCGTCACAATCATCATTGTCACAATCGTCGTCATCACAATCATCGTCGTCACCATCATCGCCATCACAACCATCGTCGTTGTCATCACAATCATCGTCGTCACCATCATCGCCATCGTCACAATCACCTTCACCATCATCACAATCATCGTCGTCACCATCATCGCCATCAGTCACAATCACCTTCATTATCATCACAATCATCATCGTCACCATCATCGCCATCGTCACAATCACCTTCACCGTCATCACAATCATCGTCGTCACCATCGTCGCCATCGTCACAATCACCTTCACCGTCATCACAATCATCGTCGTCACCATCATCGCCATCGTCACAATCACCTTAATCATCACAATCATCGTCGTCACCATCGTCGCCATCGTCACAATCACCTTAATCATCATCACAATCATCATCGTCACCATCATCGCCATCGTCACAATCACCTTAATCATCATCACAATCATCGTCGTCACCATCATCGCCATCGTCACAATCACCTTCACCGTCATCACAATCATCGTCGTCACCATCATCGCCATCGTCACAATCACCTTAATCATCATCACAATCATCATCGTCACCATCATCGCCATCGTCACAATCACCTTAATCATCATCACAATCATCGTCGTCACCATCATCGCCATCGTCACAATCACCTTCACCGTCATCACAATCATCGTCGTCACCATCATCGCCATTGTCACAATCACCTTCACCGTCATCACAATCATCGTCGTCACCATCATCGCATCCCTCTTCGCACTCCATGGCCAAGCCGGGCCACAGGCCTGGGGCTTCCTCCACCTCCGTCTTGACGAACGGCAGCAGCGCAGCACGCGAAGCCATCTGGGGAGTGGTGGTGCAGTGGTTAGCGCACTGTGTGTGTGGGGAGTGGTGGTACAGTGGTTAGCACACTGTGTGTGTGTGGGGAGTGGTGGTGCAGTGGTTAGCGCACTGTGTGTGTGGGGAGTGGTGGTGCAGTGGTTAGCGCACTGTGTGTGTGGGGAGTGGTGGTGCAGTGGTTAGCGCACTGTGTGTGTGGGAGTGGTGGTGCAGTGGTTAGCGCACTGTGTGTGTGTGTGGAGTGGTGGTGCAGTGGTTAGCGCACTGTGTGTGAGTGGGGAGCGGTGGTACAGTGGTTAGCACACTGTGTGTGTGTGTGGGGAGTGGTGGTGCAGTGGTTAGCGCACTGTGTGTGTGGGGAGTGGTGGTGCAGTGGTTAGCGCACTGTGTGTGTGTGTGGGGAGTGGTACACGGAGACCCATAGACTCACACAGAGACCCATAGACTCACACAGAGACCCATAGACTCACACAGAGACCCATAGACACACACAGAGACTCATAGACTCACCCAGAGATTCATAGACTCACACTGAGACTCATAGAGACACACAGAGACCCATAGAGATACATAGAGACCCATAGAGATACACAGAGACCCATAGAGATACACACAGACCTATAGACACACACAGAGACCCCTAGAGACACACAGAGACTCGTAGAGATACACAGAGACCCATAGAGCACACAGAGAGCCATAGAGTTACATAGAGACCCATAGACACACACAGAGACCCAAAGAGACACACAGAGACCCATAGAGACACACATAGACCCATAGAGATACGCAGATAACCATAGAGATACACAGAGATCCATAGAGACACACAGAGAACCGTAGACACACACAGCCCCATAAAGATACACAGAGACCCATAGAGATACGCAGAGACCCATAGAGATATACAGAGATCCATAGAGACACACAGAGACCCATAGAGACACACAGAGACCCAGAGACACACAGAGACCCGTAGACACACACAGAGCCCCATAGAGATACACAGAGACCCATAGACACACACAGAGACCCATAGAGATACACAGAGACCCATAGAGATACACAGAGACCCATAGACACACACAGAGACCCATAGAGACACACAGAGACCCATAGACACACACAGAGACCCATAGAGATACACAGAGACCCATAGACACACACAGAGACCCATAGAGATACACAGAGACCCATAGAGACACACAGAGACCCATAGAGACACACAGAGACCCATAGACACACACAGAGACCCATAGAGACACACAGAGACCCATAGACACACAGACCCATAGATACACACAGAAACCCATAGATACACGGAGACCCATAGACACACAGATCCAGTGATGTTGATTCTCAATGTCGAGGGGAAAATCGGAGGACCCGGAAAAAAATCTACGCGACCACAGAAGGAGAGGACGCGCAAACTCCAAATATACAGCGGGCATCAAGGTCAGGATCGAACCCACGACCTCCTGCACACCAGGCGAGGTAGTCAACATCTCCTAGCCACCGTGATGATGATGGTGGTGGAACCCACGACCTCCTGTAGACCAGGCGAGGTAGTCAACATCTCCTAGCCACCGTGATGATGATGGTGGAACCCACGACCTCCTGTAGACCAGGCGAGGTAGTCAACATCTCCTAGCCACCGTGATGATGATGGTGGAACCCACGACCTCCTGTAGACCAGGCGAGGTAGTCAACATCCTAGCCACCGTGATGATGATGGTGGTGGTGGTGGTGGAACCCACGACCTCCTGTACACCAGGCGAGGTAGTCAACATCTCCTAGCCACCGTGATGATGATGGTGGAACCCACGACTTCCTGTAGACCAGGCGAGGTAGTCAACATCCTAGCCACCGTGATGATGGTGGTGGTGGTGGTGGTGAAACCCACGACCTCCTGTAGACCAGGCGAGGTGGTCAACATCTCCTAGCCACCGATGATGTGGTGGTGGTGGTGGTGTGAAACCCACGACCTCCTGTAGACCAGGCGAGGTGGTCAACATCTCCTAGCCACAGTGAGTGTCAGGGTCTAACCCACGACCTCCTGTAGACCAGGCGAGGTGGTCAACATCTCCTAGCCCACCTCATCCAGCAGTGGAGAGGGCGATCCGCTGTTGCTGCTGTCCCTGCGACACGTGACGAGAAGAGGGGGAGGGGCTTCGACGACGACGACGAGATGCAGGACAAGACGGAGATGTGATGTGAGACACAGACGAGGTGATGCAGGACAAGACGAGGTGATGCAGGACAAGACGTGGTGATCGGTGACAAGACGACGAGATGCAGGTCAAGACGGAGATGTGACGTGAGACAAGACGAGGTGATGCAGGTCAAGACGAGGTGATGCAGGACAAGACGAGGTGATGCAGGACAAGACGACGAGATGCAGGACAAGACGGAGATGTGATGTGAGACAAGACGAGGTGATGCAGGACAAGACGAAGATGTGATGTGAGACAAGACGGAGATGTGACAGGACAAGAGAGGTGATCGGTGAGAAGACGACGAGATGCAGGACAAGACGAGGGGAGGTGTGCGGCAAGATAATTTGATGCGAGACTTGAACAGCTTTAAATGCTTTATTTATAGTGATAGGTGTTTACCCTTTCAACTGGTACAAAAACTGACACCTTTATACAAGGCATCGTGTTGCAATAACCACAAGACAAGCAGTCAAAATGCAAATCAAAAAGAAACAACTCTGATGATATGCACTGTCCTTGAAGTTGATTGGTCCACACCCAAGACAGCTTTCTTAGAGCCTAGTCTCACATGGTGCTGAAGTTGATTGGTCCACACCCGAGACAGCTTTTCTTAGAGCCTAGTCTCCATGGTGTTGGACCAGATGACGCCAAAAGTTGAAAGGATAAAAACCTATTAGTGATCCCCTCGTTTATCGCGGTTAAAGGGGACCGGAACCCCGTCGCGATAGGTGAAAATCCGCGAAGTAGGATTGGCCCCCTAGGAATTTCGGTATATGTGTGTGTGGGTACCAGAATGTTTAAATATGATATTTAACTTTATATATATATTTACTTAAATCTATTAATTATAAACCTTAATATTATACATTCACTCTCTCTCTCTCATACGATACGTATTATGGTGTTCTACACTCACCAATGACAGTAGTATCTTGAGACTTGACTCCAGTAATGACGACGATGACAATGACGATGACAATGACGACGATGACAGACCTGTGCAGTTCGATGAATGTGATGATGAATGATGATGATGATGGTGTTACTGCACAGGTATAATGAGGTCCTGAAATCAGTTAGATGAATGTGATGATGAATGATGATGATGATGGTGTTACTGCACAGGTATAATGAGGCTTGAAATCAGTTAGATGATGTGATGATGAATGATGATGATGATGGTGTTACTGCACAGGTATAATGAGGTCCTTGAAATCAGTTAGATGAATGTGATGAGGAGATGATGATGATGATGGTGTTTCTGCACAGGTATAATGAGGTCCTTGAAATCAGTTAGATGAATGTGATGATGATATGATGATGATGGTGTTACTGCAAGGTATAATGAGTCCTTGAAATCAGTTCGATGAATGTGATGATGAATGATGATGATGGGGTTACTGCACAGGTATAATGAGGTCCTTGAAATCAGTTAGAGAATGTGATGATGAATGATGATGATGATGGTGTTACTGCACAGGTATAATGAGGTCCTTGAAATCAGTTCGATGAATGTGATGATGAATGATGATGATGATGGTTACTGCACAGGTATAATGAGGTCCTTGAAATCAGTTAGATGAATGTGATGATGAATGATGATGATGATGGTGTTACTGCACATGTATAATGAGGCCTTTAAATCAGTTCGAAAAATCCGCGGTGCACTGAGGGCCGCGAAACTTGAACTGCGAAGTGGCGAGAGATTACTGTACTATATTTTGCCACTGGTAAAGGAGGTCTCATAGTGCTTTATTTATGTCAATGAAAACGTGAATACATCATTCTTAGCTACCATAATTACTTTTGATTCGAGTCACACTTGCAAAGATTTTTGAAAATAACCTAAACGACGTAACTGTGTTACTACGAATGTTGACAATTGCAACTTTAACCCCGTAATATACTCATTAAAGATGCAACCTTCGAAACGTACAAGGTTGTTTGTTCAATTCCTAAACACCAAATCACGTTCGTACAGATGATTGTTGTAACCTTACCCCCCCCCCCTGTTTCCCCTCTAACCTCGTAGCAAAACAGGCAAACATTTTATAAATATACAAACACAGACATAATTTCAACCGTGATGATGGGTACAAACTGAGTAATCATTGGAAAGATGATAACCATGATTAAAACCGTTTCTGATTCTGATTCGCGCGATCCGTGTCACGCGGCGCAAGCTGCGTGGAGCGACGCGTCACGTGGTGCTGAGCCCGCCCGAAACGCTCTATGAAATACAAATGGAGGGCGTGGCTATATGCACGACAGACAAATAATCCCTGATGGGCAGTGTGGAACTGTTGTTCCTACTGTATTAATCAGAATCAGAAAGGGTTTTATTCGCCATGAAAGTTCGCACAGACAAGGAATTTACAATGGCAGGAAGGTGCATACATTCAACGTAGGAATCTTAAAACTTAAA
>NW_026892171.1:18598-41044 GCF_015708825.2 Lethenteron reissneri
TACACAGAGTCCCGGTCCCTTTAGGACAGCGGGACTAGGTACCGCAGGGCCCTATCTCTTCCTCCCCGTCTTCAGTCTTCGCTGGTTACACACTGCCCGTGCGCCTGTGTGCATCCCCTTATATAGCCCCCGCTCACGGGAGACGGAGCGGATGCGGACCTCGACGTGAGCATCACTCCTTAGTTAACCAATGACGACTGCGCTGTTTCTACGATCCGTTTTCCCCAGCGCGTGTTACCACTACCCAACCAATCACACCGCGCTGCCACCCGATCACTCCCTCTCAAGCGCGTCACCGGCACACAGCCAATCAGCACCACATAACTCACGACCCCGCGCTGACCCCTGATCCTTCACCGTCAGCGCGCGTCACCACTCACACAGCCAATCACTACGCGCTGGCACACGATCCCTACCCCAGCGCGTATCACCACTACACCTACGTGACTTTACTGAAAACAACCTAAGAATATGAATCCTTGCAGTCATGAAAGCTTCAAATCTAAAAAAAAAAAGAAACCTCTATTATGTATGATATTGGTCGCGAAAGTCTACGTGTTAAACAAACCCGAAGGAATCAGAGGAAAATCGACGTGACCACGGGAGAAGATGCAAACTCCAAATATACAGACATCAGGGTTGGGGTCAAACCTACGAATTCCAATATACCAGTTTAACACGTCGGCTTTCGCGAGGGGGTTTGCATCTCGCCACTGTGGCGCCTCATTATCTGACTCACCCACCCACTAAACTACTAAAGCCACCCACACACTCACTCACCCACTCACTCTGCCACCCACTCACCTTGCCACCCACACACTCACTCACCCACTCACTCTGCCACCCACTCAACCGCTAACTCACTTGCTCATGCACACACACAGCCACTCAAGAACATACCTGTGCACCCACCTACACACCCACTCATTAACTCAACGACCCACCCACCAACCCACTCACTCACTCACTCTAGACTCCACTCACCCACCCACTCACCTATTCACTCCCCCACTCACACACCCACCCATCCACCCACCCACTCTCTAACTCAAACACTCACCCACCAACCCAACCACCCACTCAATCAATCACCCACCAACCACTCACCCACCCAATAAACGAAAACTGAACTATTTGTCATTGTACCAGCTAAGGCCCACAGAGCTATATAGATCTTTTTCAAAAGCGACCTTGTTACAAATTACAGGTAAACAAAGTGGCTTATCACATATACATGCATTGCAGCCAAATCCTCTGAATGCAAGTTTATTCTCAATGCAGAGGTAAAACCCCGAGGACCCGGAGAAAAATCCACGTGACCACAGGGAGAAGATGCAAACTCGAAATATACAGGCGGAAGGGTGGGGATCGAATCGACAACCTCCTGTATACTAGGTGAGGAAGTTACCATCTCACCACCGTGGCACTCCATTCTCTGACTCACTCACTCACTCAAACACCCACCCATTCACCTATTCACGCACACCACTTACTCAAATACCCACCCTCTCACTCAATAACCCATCCACTCACTCATGAACCCACTGAAGCACTCACCCATACAAAAACCCACTCACCCACTCACTCACCGACTCACTCACCCATGAAATCGCACACCCATCTTCTCAACCACTCAGCCAGCCACCCACTCAATCTCGTACCCACTAACTCTCTCACTTCCTCACCAACCTACCAACCCACCAGCGACGTGCGGTCAGGGGAGGCAGAGCCTCACCTGTCATACTCCAATGACAATAGTTGTTACGAAAAGTAAAAAAAAGATAATAATAAAATAAAATTAAAGATTTTTCCACTGATCTGTGTTATAAATGTCATTTCTGTACGATTCCAATCATTTGTATAGTCAAAATCGCCAAATTTGCGGAGCTCCGCTGGAAATACAGGAAGAGACGAGAGGTGAGGCAGCGACGAGCTCAGCCTCCCCTGATTACGCAACCCCTCAGTAACTGGATGGAGCGCGGGCAATAAGCGCGTGCCTGTTACTATCACAGTATGTCACCAATGTAATGTTTGTAGACCCCTTCATTTCATGTCCTCGCCTTCCATACTCCAGGTAACTTATTTCACGTATGTGTATAAAGATATTTAGGCTCGCTGGTCTCGTCATGAAACTGCAATGAAAAAGCACCAGGGGAGGCAGCCATCACATTTGCCTCACTGAGGGGGATGCGTCTAAAACGCCCCCCTCCGTGAGGCCACGTCCCCCTCAGTGTGTGAATCTGGCTCTGACACAAGCCAGTGCCTCCCCAGCCATTGACCTCACCACACGTCACTGCAACCCACCCACCTATCTACTCACTCAACCACCCACCCAGTCGATCATCCACCCACTAACACTCACCCACCCAACAACTCACTAACCCACCCAGCACTCACTTACCGAGCCAGTCAATCTCTAACCCACCAACTCACTTTTAAACTGACTCTCTCAACTACAACTCACCCAGTCACTAACCCACTCACTCAATTTATAACCCACCCACTACCCACGTAACCTCCTACCCACACACTCACTCATCCACAAACCCACTCACCCCCTCACTCATCCATCCACTCACATACTCACCCAGCCACTCACCTACTCACCCAGTCACATACACATCCACTCACCATGCCACCCACCCAATTTCTAACCCACCCACTCACCCAACCACTCCCTCAGCAACTCACCGACTAACCACGTAATTATTCACCCACCCACCCATCACTCAACCACCCAATAATTCAACCACCAAAACATTCCACCACCCACTAACTCAACCACCCACTACCACCCACTAACTCAACCACCGAGCCACTCACACTCACCCACTCACCCACCCACGCATTCACCCGCCCACTCACCAACACACTAAACTAAATCTAAATTGTGGTTATTTTACCAGGTAAGGCCGACAGAGCTAAACATCTTTTTCAGAAATGACCTGGTTAAAAATTATAGGTCAACGAAGTGGCTTATGACATGTATTGTAGCCAAATCCTATAAATGCTTGTTGATTTTAAATGTGGAGGGAAATATACAGGTGTCAGGGTCGGGATCAAACCCACAACCTTCTGCATACCAGGCGAGGTAGTTAACATCTCGCCACCATGGCGCCCCACTGTCTGACTCTCCCACCCACTAACCCACACACTTGCCCACTCATTCAATCACCCACTCACTCACTCAACTACTGAGCCATTCATACACTGACCCACTCACTAAGCCACCCACTCAATCACTAACCCACACTCATGCACCCAGCCACTCACTCACTCAGCGACTCACCTACGACGCATCAACCCATCCACTCACTCATCCACCCACGCACCCACTCACGCACGCACCCACTCATCCACACAATAAACTAATATTTAATTGTTTTTCATTTTACTGGGTAAGGCCGTGAGCTATAGATCTTTGTCGGAAGCCACCTCAGCACAAATGACAGTTCAATTAAGTGGCTTTTCATGAAGAATGTTATTGCAACCAAATTATATAAATGCATGTTCAAATGTGGAGGGACAACCTGGAGAAAATTCCACACGACCACGGGGAGAACATAGAAACTCCAAATATCCAAGCGGAAGGGCTGGGATAAAATCCACAACCTCCTGTATACTAGGCGAGGTAGTTAACATCTCGGCACCATGGTGCCTCACTCTCCGACTCACCCACCCACTAACACACGAACTCTCCTCCCATATTCACACACCCATCTACCCAAAAACTCAACCACCCACACATTCACGCAACAATCCACTCACCCACCCACTCACTTATTCACCCACCCACTAAACCATGCACCTGTCCACTCACCTATTCATCCACCCACTCACACACCCATTAAGCAACCCACCCACTTACCCTGCCACCCACTTAATCTCTAACCGACTCACTCACCCAGCCACGCAATCTCTAACCCACCAATTCACTAATCCTCTCACCAACTCACCAACCCACCTCTCACCCACTCCCACACCCACTCATGCGCTGACCCACCCACTCACTCACCTCAACCATTCACAAACCCACCCACCCACTCATTCACCCAACCACCCACCACCCACTCAATCTCTAAACCCATTCACCCACCCACCCACTCAGCCACCCACTAACTCACCCAACCACTCGTCTATTCACTCCCAAACAACACACCCACTCACGTCACCCATGGCTTACCCTATCACCCACAATCTCTAACACACTCACTCACCTACTTCCTCGATCACTGACCCACACTCACAGACCCACCCAGTTAATCACCCACTCTATATGTAGTCCTTACCTCTTCTGGTAATGTGAGATATTCTTTTACCAGGTAAGGCCCACTGATGGTTCAACAAAGTCGCTGTATACATTTATTGCACCCAATTCCTCTTATTACATGTTTCTACATGTGGAGTGAAATATACAGGCATCAGGGTCGGGATCGAACCCACAACATTCTGTATAGTAGGCGAGGTAGTTAACATCTTGCCACCGTGGCGCTCAATTCTTTGACTCACCCACTCAACTACTAAAGACACCCACTAACCGACTCACAAACCCACTCACCCTGCCACGCACTCAATTTCTAACCCACTCACTAAACCAATCATCCACGCACCCACCTGCAAATGCACTCACTAACTCACTCACCCAACAACCCACCCATTAACTCACCCACCCACTCCCTGACCAACTCACGCACCAACCCACCCACTCACACTATGACCTACTCCATATCTAACCCAACAACTCACTCACCCAGCCCCTCACCTACTAACCTAACCACCCACCAACTCACTCACCCACCTACGCACTCAAATACCCACTCACCTAACTGTAAACTAAATTTAGTTTTTTACAAGGCAAGGCCCACAGAGCTATACAGATCTTATTCAGAAGCAACGTGGCCACAAAAAACCCAGAGGTCTCGGAGAAAAATCCATGAACCACGAGGAGAACATGCAAACTCCAAATATACAGGCATCAAGATCGAGAACGAACCCACAACCTCCTTTACAAAAGGTAAGGTAGTTAACATCTCGCCACCATGGGGCTCCACTCTCTGACTCGCAGCCACCCACTCACCTACCCACTCAGCCACATACCCACTCAGCCACATACCCACTCAGCCACATACCCACTCAGCCACATACCCACTCAGCCACATACCCTCTCAGCCACATACCCTCTCAGCCACATACCCACTCAGCCACATACCCACTCAGCCACATACCCACTCAGCCACATACCCACTCAGCCACATACCCACTCAGCCACATACCCACTCAGCCACATACCCACTCAGCCACATACCCTCTCAGCCACATACCCTCTCAGCCACATACCCACTCAGCCACATACCCACTCAGCCACATACCCACTCAGCCACATACCCACTCAGCCACATACCCACTCAGCCACATACCCACTCAGCCACATACCCATTCAGCCACATACCCATTCAGCCACATACCCATTCAGCCACATACCCATTCAGCCACATACCCACTCAGCCACATACCCACTCAGCCACATACCTCACTCAGCCACATACCTCAGCCATACCCACTCAGCCACATACCCACTCAGCCACATACCCATTCAGCCACATACCCATTCAGCCACATACCCATTCAGCCACATACCCATTCAGCCACATACCCACTCAGCCACATACCCACTCAGCCACATACCCACTCAGCCACATACCCACTCAGCCACATACCCACTCAGCCACATACCCACTCAGCCACATACCCACTCAGCCACATACCCACTCAGCCACATACCCACTCAGCCACATACCCACTCAGCCACATACCCACTCAGCCACATACCCACTCAGCCACATACCCACTCAGCCACATACCCATTCAGCCACATACCCATTCAGCCACATACCCATTCAGCCACATACCCACTCAGCCACATACCCACTCAGCCACATACCCACTCAGCCACATACCCACTCAGCCACATACCCACTCAGCCACATACCCACTCAGCCACATACCCATTCAGCCACATACCCATTCAGCCACATACCCACTCAGCCACATACCCACATACCCATTTAGCCACATACCCACTCAGCCACATACCCACTCAGCCACATACCCACTCAGCCACATACCCACTCAGCCACATACCCACTCAGCCACATACCCACTCAGCCACATACCCATTCAGCCACATACCCATTCAGCCACATACCCATTCAGCCACATACCCATTCAGCCACATACCCATTCAGCCACATACCCATTCAGCCACATATCCATTCAGCCACATACCCATTCAGCCACATACCCATTCAGCCATATACCCATTCAGCCACATACCCACTCAAAGACCCACACACCTTGCTAACCACCCACCTACACACCCACTCACTGACTCACTCACTCAACAATTCATTCACCCATCCACTCACCATTTCACTCTCCCAATCATACACCCACCCATCCACCCACTCTATCTCTAACTCACACACTCACCAGTCCACCCACTCACCCTGCCACTGACCTACTCACCCACTCACCCTGCCACCTACTTGACCTGCAACAGACCTACCGACCCAACGAGCCACCTACCCCCTAAACTAAACTACTTTTTATTTCCCCAGGTAAGGCCCATTGAGCTATATAGATCCTTTTCAGAATAGACCTGTGAACAAATTATAGATAAACGAAGTGGCTTATCACATAGACATTTATTGCAGCCAAATCCTCTAAATGCATGTTGATTCTAAATGCAGAGGGGAAAACCCGGAGGACCTGCAGCAAAATCCACGCGACCATGTGTAGAACATGCAAACTCCAAATATACAGGCGACAGGGTCAGGATCGAATCCACAACCTCCTGTATACCAGGCGAGGCAGTGCACGTCTCACCACCTTGGCGCCTCACTCTCCGACTCACCCATCCACTCACTCACACACTAATTTACCCACTCAACCTCCCACATCAACTAACCCACCCACTCGCTGACTCCACTCAGTCAACAACTCACCCACCCACCCAACCACTCATTCAGTTAACCACTTTCTCACCCACCCACTCACCCTACGACCACTCACCAAGCTACACACTCACCTACCAACACACCCATTCACTCACTTGCTCACCCACCCACTTACTCACCCAATCACTAACTGACCCACTCACCCACCCACAAACTCACGAACAAATAACACACCCACTCACCCCATCGCTCACCCAACCCCTCACTCACCCACTTACTGAATCACCCACCCACGCACTCACCGACCCACCAACTCACTTCACCCACCCAATACTCCCTCATCGAGCCACTCAATCTCTAACCCACCCACTCACCCAACCACCCACTCACCCAACCACACACTCAATCTCTAAACCACACACCAACCCTGCTACTGACTCAATCTCTTAACCAAAGCTCACAAACCCACCCATCTACTCACTCACCCAGTGACTAACCCACTCACTCAATTTCTAAACCACCCATTCACGCACTATCCACCTAACCTCCTACCCACACACACTCACCCACCCACACATCCATGCACCCACACACTCACCCACTCACTCATCCATCCAGTCACTAACTCACCCAGCCATGCACCTACTCACTCACCCACTTTCAGATCCACTCACCCTGCCACCTACTCAATTTATAACCCACCTACTCACCCACCCACCCAGCCAACCACCCGCCTACTCCCTCAGCCACTCACCCACTACCAACGTAATTATTGACCGACCCATTAATTTAATCACCTATTAACGTAACCAGCCACAAACTCAACCACTGAGTCACTCGAACTTACCCACTCACCAAGCCACCCACTCAATCTCAAACCCACACTGATGCACTCACCCACCTGCCCACTTACTCACCAACACCCTTAACTAAATATAAAAAAAAAATTCCCCAGGTAAGGCCCACTAAGCTATATAGACTGTTTTGAGAAGCAAGGTTTGGATCGAACCTACGAACTTAAAAATACCAGGCAAGATAGTTAAAAATTTGCCAACATGGCACTCCACTCTCTGACTCTCCCACCCACGATAACACACACTCAAACACCCACCCACTAACTCAACCATCCATTCATTCAACCACCGAGCCAAGCACACACTCACCCACGCACCAAGCCACCCACTCAATCTCTAGCCCACACTCACTCACCCAGACACTGACCTACTACCCATCAAACATCGCACTCACTCATCCACTCACCCACCCAGCCACTCCTTTGCACACTAAATGAAAATTACGCTTTTTTATTTTACCAGGTAAGGCTCTCAGCTATATAGATATTTTTCAAAAACCATTTGACCACAAATATTCAACTCAATTAAGTGGCTTTTCACGTACAAATTCTATAATTGCATGTTTTTAAATGTGGAGGGAGAACCCGGAGCACCTGGAGAAAATTCCACGCGACCAGGCGTCAGGGTCGGGATCGAATTTACGACCTCCTGTATAAAGGCGAGGTAGTTAACAGCTCGCCACCACGGCACTCCACCCGCTCACCCATTCAAAACCACCCACCAATCCACTCACAAACCCACTCACCCTGCCACCCACTCAATCTCTAATCCACTCACTCAACAATTTACTCACCCACTCACCTACTCAACTATTCACACCCCCACTCACACACCCACCCATTTACCCGCTCAATCTCTAACCTACCCACCAAATCACTCAATAACCCACCTACCCACTCACCCACCCAATAAACTAAATTAAACAATATCTTTTTATTTTACCAGAAAAGGTTCAGATAACTGAATTAATATTTTTCAGAAGTGGCCTGATTAGAAATGATAGGTTAACGAAGTGGATTATATTTCGATTTAAAGCTTTCGTGACTGCAGGGATCCATCTTCTTGGTTCTTTCGGTAAAGTCACGTAGAAGGGAAGTAATAAAATAATAAAAATAAAACATAATAAAATAAAATAATTCTCACGACGTTTCGGCTACAACGCAAGCAGCCGTCTTCAGGTGAAGAATGAGACACTACCAAGCTAGGAGCTTATATATACGCTGCGTTGGAGGTGCAAGAGCGCCTTAACAAAAAGAATGTGCATATGAAGAGGAATGTAGCATATTCATGGGAAATGCGTAGGAGGTGGGTGGAAGGGGGTTTCATAGTCATATTATGCCCATGCATTATGCAGGATCAACAGCACCAAGGGGGGGTGCAGTAGCATTAACAAAGGAAAATAATGTTAATAGTATGTAGCTGCAGTTACTAAACAACAACGTAGAAAACTAAAGTATAAACTACATAAAAAACTAAAGTATAAACTGCATAGCACCATCAGTATACTTACTATACTCTACAATAAGCTGAGTTACTAACAGCAAGTAATACATTACAATTCTACCTCGTAAAAATTATATAATATGCTTCCATCTAAAATTTATTCTCTTACATCACACGAGCATACACCGTACTATATACTGCCATAGATAAACCCAACATTAAATTATATACTGTATTGCTATAAACCTTATACATTTTAACATAACACTATGTATTATTCTACTCACCCTAATGTGTATCACACTGCTATATGTTTACTATACAATTACGATACTATATATTACTTTGTACATTGTATTAAGCATATAAATGTTATACTATTTGTTATTATACGCTGTACCATTGACCGTCGTGTCAATGGGTGAGTCGTGGGGGGGAAACTTGCAGCGGAGCAAAGAATCCATTCCCTGCGGAGAATACAATGCCAGTGAGTGGAACGCGGTCTGAAAGTCACCGTAAACGTGAACACAATCAGTTAAGATCCGAAATGGTTTATTACGTCCTTCCAATGATTGCTAAGCCAGAATCCACCTTCTCGGTTAAAATTGTCTCTGTGTTTGTATATGTGGATCGCCTCATGAACGAATCTCTCATGATAGCCAGATGGCTTGCAGAGAACCTCTGTCTTGGAGAAGTCAATGTCATGTGAGCCCACTGAGTTGTAACAGTGATCTGCCACGGCTGAGGTGTTTGTCCTACCGTGTTTCAAGTCTGTTTTATGTTCACGGATGCGGTCCGAGACATGTCGTTTGGTTTCCCCAATGTAACTGCTACCACAGAGGCAACTTAGTTTGTAGACGCCAGGGTACTGTATGTCTGGAACCACATCTTTTACAGACGGTACCAGATCACGGATTTTATGTACTGTGTTGAATCGGACCTGGATCTTGTGTTTAATCAGGATTTTGGAGATCTTTTTTGTGACCCCAGCAATGTAGGGTAAGGTGATGGTCTTGAAAGGTTCCTCAACAGGATCCTTCTTGATGGTTGGAGTGATGGCTTTGCGGATTGTGTAGTCGGAGTAACCATTAGCCTTAATAGCTTGGCGTACGTGTTTGAGTTCACTGGCAATGTGTTCCTACTAAACTCTACTGACCTGGTATCGACAATCAAGGGGATTGCCCTGTCCCCAGACGACCTGCTTGTCAGTTTTGATGTGGTTTCCTTATTCACCAAGGTTCATGTACCTGACACCATCGCAATCATTAAAGACTTGGTTCATCAAGGACTGAATGCTGGGGTACCCCCCCTGGTGAGACACTGCTTAACCAATACATACTTCACCTGGAATGAAAATTTCTACAAGCAAACTGAGGGCACCCCAATGGGCTCCCCCCTATCTCCGGTTGTAGCCAACATCTTCATGGAGAAATTTGAGACGGACGCCATCCAGACTGCCACTCTACGCCCGACCTTATGGAAGAGGTACGTAGACGACACTTTTGTCATCTGGCCACATGGCAGGCCTACTCTCGACCAATTTCTCGACCACATCAATTCCATACACCCAGCCATCAGATTCACCATGGAAGTCGAAAAAGATGGCAAGCTACCCTTTTTGGATGTCCTAATCAAAAGGAGACCTGATGGTTCAATGAGCCACTCTGTCTACAGGAAAGCCACCCATATGGATGCTTACTTAAAACCGGATTCCCACCACCATCCATCCCAGAAGAATTCCCTCATCAAGACTCTATGTCATAGAGCCCAATGCATCTCCGACCAGGAACACATTGCCAGTGAACTCAAACACGTACGCCAAGCTCTTAAGGCTAATGGTTACTCCGACTACACAATCCGCAAAGCCATCACTCCAACCATCAAGAAGGATCCTGTTGAGGAACCTTTCAAGACCATCACCTTACCCTACATTGCTGGGGTCACAAAAAATATCTCCAAAATCCTGATTAAACACAAGATCCAGGTCCGATTCAACACAGTACATAAAATCCGTGATCTGGTACCGTCTGTAAAAGATGTGGTTCCAGACATACAGTACCCTGGCGTCTACAAACTAAGTTGCCTCTGTGGTAGCAGTTACATTGGGGAAACCAAACGACATGTCTCGGACCGCATCCGTGAACATAAAACAGACTTGAAACACGGTAGGACAAACACCTCAGCCGTGGCAGATCACTGTTACAACTCAGTGGGCTCACATGACATTGACTTCTCCAAGACAGAGGTTCTCTGCAAGCCATCTGGCTATCATGAGAGATTCGTTCATGAGGCGATCCACATATACAAACACAGAGACAATTTTAACCGAGAAGGTGGATTCTGGCTTAGCAATCATTGGAAGGACGTAATAAACCATTTCGGATCTTAACTGATTGTGTTCACGTTTACGGTGACTTTCAGACCGCGTTCCACTCACTGGCATTGTATTCTCCGCAGGGAATGGATTCTTTGCTCCGCTGCAAGTTTCCCCCCCACGACTCACCCATTGACACGACGGTCAATGGTACAGCGTATAATAACAAAGAGTATAACATTTATATGCTTAATACAATGTACAAAGTAATATATAGTATCGTAATTGTATAGTAAACATATAGCAGTGTGATACACATTAGGGTGAGTAGAATAATACATAGTGTTATGTTAAAATGTATAAGGTTTATAGCAATACAGTATATAATTTAATGTTGGGTTTATCTATGGCAGTATATAGTACGGTGTATGCTCGTGTGATGTAAGAGAATAAAGTTTAGATGGAAGCATATTATATAATTTTTACGACGTAGAATTGTAATGTATTACTTGCTGTTAGTAACTCAGCTTATTGTAGAGTATAGTAAGTATACTGATGGTGCTATGCAGTTTATACTTTAGTTTTTTATGTAGTTTATACTTTAGTTTTCTACGTTGTTGTTTAGTAACTGCAGCTACATACTATTAACATTATTTTCCTTTGTTAATGCTACTGCACCCCCCCTTGGTGCTGTTGATCCTGCATAATGCATGGGCATAATATGACTATGAAACCCCCTTCCACCCACCTCCTACGCATTTCCCATGAATATGCTACATTCCTCTTCATATGCACATTCTTTTTGTTAAGGCGCTCTTGCACCTCCAACGCAGCGTATATATAAGCTCCTAGCTTGGTAGTGTCTCATTCTTCACCTGAAGACGGCTGCTTGCGTTGTAGCCGAAACGTCGTGAGAATTATTTTATTTTATTATGTTTTATTTTTATTATTTTATTACTTCCCTTCTACGTGACTTTACCGAAAGAACCAAGAAGATGAAGTGGATTATCATGGAGACATTCATTGCAGCCACATCCTCTAAATGAATGTTGATTTTAAATATGGAGAGAAAACCTGGAGGACCCGGAGAAAAATCCACACGACCACAGGGAGAACATGCCAACTCCAAATATACAGGTGGAAGGGATGGGATCGAATTCACAAACTGCTGTATACTAGGTGAGGTAGTTAACATCTCGCCACCGTGGTGCCTCACTCTTTGACTCACCCACCCACCCAATCACACACTAACTCACCTGCTCAACCTTCGATATTCACTCACCCACCCACTAACTGACTCACCCACCCACTCACCCAACAATCTACTCACCCGCCCACTAACCTATTCATTCAACCCCTCACTCACCCACTCCCCCACACAATATCGCACTGACCTACCCACGCACTCACTCACACAGTCACTCACTAATTCACCCACCCACCACCCACTCACCTATTCACCCACCTACTCAACCATCCACCCACTCATGCTCCCATACACTTGTAGTGACAGAACGGTCACTACTGTGTTGGCCCGTACGAGGGCTGGGGGCCCCAAGGGGGTGCCTGGGGGGTCACGTGCTGGAGGGATCCGGACCTTCCCAGAGGTGGGGGAAGTGAGGCGTGGCCTGGGAAGTGAGGCGTGGCCTGGGAAGGGAGGCGTGGCCTGGGCGGAGCCGGCCACGCCAGAGAGACGAGATATAAGGGTGGTGTGAAGGCAGAGCAGGGCTGTTCCTGAGAAGAATGAAGACACCTCGTGAAGATGCCAGAAGAGAAGACCTACAGTGAGCGGACTGCCAGCAGCCACCTGGCTGGGTCACGCTGTTGTGTGTTAGCTAGTGTAGGTCGGTGGTCACCACCCTATGTGTAGAGTAAGAGTAACTGTTGAGTAAACGTTGTGTTAATTAATAAATGAGTGTTGCCTCCCAAGAAGTGTGTGCGCCTAAATTGAACCCATTACATTTGGTGTCAGAAGTTGTGGAAAAATAAATATTGCTAGGTGTTATCCTAGGGAAGTAAAATGGGCACACGAAAAACAAATATAAAACTCATCTGGACGTCTTCGTACGACGGGGATGGTGTGACGACCATCCTTCGGACAGCCCCGGGGATGGCAGCCCCGGTGACAGAGAGAGAGAGAGATGGCGCTGCACGCGGAGCGGCGGGACTTGCATCGCACTGCTGCTTCGCCGCCATCGGGAACGGAGCGACGGAGCCGCGGCGAGAGGACACCATCGTCGCTGCGGTGGCTGGCGGGGGAGGCCTGGGCATGCGGGCCACGCGGTGGGCCCGCCATTTCGGCGGCTGGTCGGGGCGGGGTTCCCGCCAAAACGCCGTTCCCGCCATTCGGCGGCTGGTCGGGGCGCTGTTCCCGCCAAAACGCCGTTCCCGCCATTTCGGCGGCTGGTCGGGGCGCTGTTCCCGCCAAAACGCCGTTCCCGCCATTTCGGCGGCTGGTCGGGGCGCTGTTCCCGCCAAAACACCGCTCCTGCTGCCGAAATGCCGCTCCCGCCGACATCAACGCCTGCAGAGGGGGAGTTCCAGCCTTCTGCTCGAGCGTGAGAGGTGGATGGGTTCGCAAGAGCAGGCCGTGTTCACCATCAAAGATTCTTCAGGCCGTTCCAGTGCTCCACCTTGCCGCCCTCCGCTATTCACAGTTTGCCAGGCGAGTTGTGACTTGACAAGCACCCGGCCCCAATAAAAATAATAATAAATTCACCCATCTTGCGTGTGCCGGGTTGCGATCGCGGGTGGTTTTTTTTTACTCGCTGGGTTGCGGAACGTGTTCGTCCGGTTGTGTGCGTGAGAAATTGACGCGGCGACCAGTGTTTGTTGTTAATTACGGCGTCGAGATCGGTATCTTCTGGGGGTAGTTAATGATTAATTCGTTGTTGGTGTCCCGAGCTCCGTTGATATCCTGTATGTTGCCGTGTTAATGACTCGTGTTGTTACATCGTTGTGTTGCGAAATCGCCATTGTTATTGTGTATACTGTATGGAGTTTCGCTCGTGATTGTCACTTGCAACTGTCAGAAACTTTGATCGTCATTGTTGCCAATGTACAGACCGTATGGAGCTTTGCTTGGGGTTGTTAACAGTGTATGGAATGTTGGGTACTTGCTTGTGATTATTTACTATGTACGGATTGTCTGGAGTATTGATTGTGTGTGTTGCCATGTGGGGACTGGATGGTGCATTGTGCCAAATGATTGACTGTACAAACTTCGTATACTGCATATACTGTATTAATCAATTCGGCGATTCTTGGGGTTTGTGTACAGTTTTTTTTCTCTCAAAATTCGAATGCCCTGAGTCCCATGGTTAATGTTGAAGGGGATTTTGAAGTGACAGGTTCGGTTTGTTTCAAACTCACTGGTTGGTTCCTGTCCGTTGTTGCACAGATGATGTCTTTTGTGCGGGAATGCTCCTTGTGTTCTACATGGATCGGGGGTGCATTTCCGTTAATTGCCGTCAAATTGCATTGCTCTCTCCACTCGGTTGGTACAGCTGCATTGCTGCAATGCGAGTCTCGGAGATGATGTGTACGGATACGGGATGTGAGGTGTATTGTTGTGACCATTGAATATTCGGGATCGTCAAAAAAAAAAAATTGTGCGTACCTGTTCGGCATTGGATTAGTTCTGTGGGGGATCATAATTCAAATTGTATGTGTTGTGATGGTGTTAAATTGCGATGGTGACATGCTGCCAGGGATTTGGAATTGTGCTGCTGGCTGTCACTATCTTGGGGCGCAAGTCCTGACCAGGATGGCCCAGTGAGTGTTGCGTGTCTAACATGAACGTTGTGGTCCCGTCATGCTATGGCTGACGGCTTGACCTGACAGCCCGGAGCTTGAAACACTCCGTGGTATGTCTAGCCTAGTGGGCTGTGCGCTCACATGGCTCGGAGAGTGTGGTCCCGTCATGCTGTGCCTGACGGCTTGACCTGACAACCCGGAGCTTGAAACACTCCGTGGTATGTCTAGCCTAGTGGGCTGTGCGCTCAACTGGCTCGGAGAGTGTGGTCCCGTCATGCTGTGTCTGACGGCTTGACCTGACAGCCCAGAGATCGAGACACTCTGTGGCTTGTCTAGCCTTGTGGGCTGTGCGCTCACATGGCTCAGGGAGTGTGGTCCCGTCATGCTGTGTCTGACGGCTTGACCTGACAGCCCGGAAATCGAGACACTCTGTGGCTTGTCTAGCCTTGTGGGCTGTGCGCTCACGTGGCTCAGGGAGGGTGGTCCCGTCATGCTATGGCTGACAGCTTGACCTGACGGCTCGGAGGTTGAGACCCTCTGAGGCGCGTTGAAACAGTGGGCTGGAGATTCGTAAGGTTCGGGTGGAGTTGGCCTGTTACGTTGAGACTGTTTCCCTCAGTTGTTAGGGTGCATGTTGTGCAGTGAGTGAACGATGGGTCGTCTCAGCTCGGTCGGTACAGCTATATGCTGCGATGCGAGTCTGGGAGAGAGACTGGGTCGTCTCCGCTCGGTCGGTACAGCTATAGGCTGCGATGCGAGTCTTGTGGAGAGACTGGGTTAAAATCCCACCGATATGGCCGACGTGTGCTACTGGTTGTGACGCCGCGTCGGAAAGGCGGTGGGGTGGTAACATGGAAATTCCCCCCCCGATATGGCCGACGTGTGCTACTGGTTGTGACGCCGCGTCGGAAGGGCGGTGGGGTGGTAACATGGAAATTCCCCCCCGATATGGCCGACATGTGCTACTGGTTGTGACGCCGCGTCGGAAAGGCGGTGGGGTGGTAACCTGGAAATTCCCCCCCCGATATGGCCGACGCGTGCTACTGGTTGTGACGCCACGTCGGAAAGGCGAGGGGGTGCTAACGGGTGACTGTCATTGCATGCGTGATTCTAACGGTGGGGGGGCTGTGCTGTAGCGTAAGTGGGTTAGCCAGTTTTCATGTATATTTGTTGTTAATTCCCCGTTTTCTATGCGGTTCCCTTTTACCCTCGTCGATTCTGTATATATTACGTGATGGTATTTCTTATCGGTCGCCGGTCATTTATTGATGTTGCTGGTTCGGAGGCACACCTTTTCGATGTTCACAGTTGTGTTACAGCCGGGGACGGCTGTGTGTTTATACAGGAGGGGGTGATGTAGTGACAGAACGGTCACTACTGTGTTGGCCCGTACGAGGGCTGGGGGCCCCAAGGGGGTGCCTGGGGGGTCACGTGCTGGAGGGATCCGGACCTTCCCAGAGGTGGGGGAAGTGAGGCGTGGCCTGGGAAGTGAGGCGTGGCCTGGGAAGGGAGGCGTGGCCTGGGCGGAGCCGGCCACGCCAGAGAGACGAGATATAAGGGTGGTGTGAAGGCAGAGCAGGGCTGTTCCTGAGAAGAATGAAGACACCTCGTGAAGATGCCAGAAGAGAAGACCTACAGTGAGCGGACTGCCAGCAGCCACCTGGCTGGGTCACGCTGTTGTGTGTTAGCTAGTGTAGGTCGGTGGTCACCACCCTATGTGTAGAGTAAGAGTAACTGTTGAGTAAACGTTGTGTTAATTAATAAATGAGTGTTGCCTCCCAAGAAGTGTGTGCGCCTAAATTGAACCCATTACACACTCACTTACTTATCCAGGCACTCACCTACTCACCCACCGACTTACTCACCCATGAAGCCACTCACCCACTCACCCTCCCAATCACCTAGTTACCCACCCACTCAATCTGTAACCCACCAATTTTCTCATCCACTCACCAACCTACCTCTCAGCCACTCCCTCACCGACTCACTCACTTCAAACTATTCACTCACCCACCCACCCACTAATTCACACAATCACCCACCACCCACTCAATCTCTAACACACTCACTGACCCACTCACCCACCGACTCGCCCAGTGACTCACCCACCAACTCACTCACAGACCCACCCAGTTAATCACCCACTCTATGTGTAGTCCTCACCTCTTCCAGTATTGAGATATTCTTCCTCCCAGCGGTATCTTCACGACAACGCCCTGGGGGGTGGGCACGCCTCTCAACGAGTCGGGCGAGCGGGGCAACAGCCTGGTCATGTTGGGTTCATAGCGCAGTGCGGCACACGCATACACACAAGCAGACCACACACATATGAACACAATAACAACAGTGGGAGCCACTCACGCGATAGGGATGGGCCGCATGGTCCACTCCAGCTCGATGTACGGCTTGCCCAGATACAATGTTAACTACCTCGTCTGGTATACAGGAGGTTGTCGGTTAGATCCCAACCCTGACACCTGTATATTTGGAGTTTGCATGTTCTTTCCGTGGTCAAGTTGATTTTTATTCTGGTCCTCTGGATTTTCCCTACACATTTAGAAATAGGCGTTTAGAGTAGTTGGCTGCTATAAATTTCCACATAAGGCACGTTGTTGACCTATCATTTGTGGCCAGGTCACTTCTAAAAAAAGAGTTATGTTATTCAGTGAGATGGTTGAGACACAGGTGATGAGCCTGTGTGTAAGGGGTTGAGTGAGTGAGCGGTTTAATTCAGGATTGAGTGATTGATTGGTTGAGTGAGTGGCTGAATGAGTGATTTATGGAGCGATTGGTTCAGTGAGCGAGCGGGCGGTTGAGTGAGCGAGTGAGTGGTTCAGTGAGTGAGTGGTTGAGTGAATTAGTGAGTGGTTGAATGAGTATTTGAATGAGTGAGTGTTTGAACCAATGAGTGAGTGTTTGAGCGCATGCGTGTGTGGTTGAGTGAGTGAGTAGTTGAGCGAGTGGTTTAAGTTAGTGGATGAGTGAGTGAGTGGTTTTATGAGTGGCTGAGTGAGCAAGTGGATGAGTGAGCAAGTGGCTGGCGCGCACCTTGGCTGCGTTGTCCAGAGTGTCCCGCTGGTGCCGCCCCACTGTGTTGCTGCACTCCGCCAGGGTGAGAGCGGCGGTGCCGCGCCCGCAGCTGCTCCAGCGACTACGCCATCTTGCCCAGCCCCTCCTGGCGAGCACGCAGCATGCCCTGGAGCTCCCATCACATGGTGCTGGCAATCTGAGACACCCGCCTGTAGCACACACACAGAAGAATAGATACGGGAATGGATTATGGCGACCTGGGTGACGAGAAGATCACTACTTTGCCCGGTATACAGGAGGTTGTAGGTTTGATCCAAACCCTGATGCTTACATATTCAATTCTGCTCGTCCAGGCGGGGAGAATCCAATCACATTTATTCGATGCGATGTTTCTCATGGGCTATAATAAGCGACAACATTTGGACCCCAAACCGAGAGGATTCTGGGATGTTTGTGGTTTTTTGGCAATAACTCTGGAAAGAAATGTCGCAGACCCATCAAGGTGGGACTCGTCCAGCGACATAATGGTTGAGTGACTGGTTGAATGAATTCGGGAATGGTTGAATGAGTGAGTGGTTGAGTGAGTGGTTCAGTCAGTTAGTGGTTGAGGGAGTGAGTGGCTGAGTGAGCGAGTGGTTGAGTGATTGAGATAGAGTGACTGAGCGACTGAGCGGTTAAGTTAGTGAGTCGTTGAGTGAGTGTGGCTGATTGAGTGAATGGTTGAGTGAGTTAAAGAGTGATGGTTGAGTGGTTGAGTAAGTGATTAAGTGAGTGAGTGGTTGAGTGAGTAAGTAGCTTCGTGAGTAAGTAGCTTCGTGAGTGCGCGGCTGAGTGGTTGAGTGTGTGGCTGAGTGAGTGGCTAAATGAGTGAGTGGCTGAGTGAAAGGGTGAGTGGCTGAGTGAAGGAGTGAGTGGCTGAGTGAGAAAGTAATTGGTTGAGTGGTTGAGTAAGTCATTAAGTGAGTGAGTGGTTGCTCCAGTGAGTGGTTAAGTGAATGGTTAAGTGAGTCCCCAAGCCGAGAGGATTCTGGTGAGTCGTTGAGTGGTTTGGTGAGGGGTTGAGTGAAAGGTTGAGTGAGTGAGTGAGTGGTAGAGTTAGTCGTTGAGCGAGTGGTTGGGTGAGTGGTTGAGTGAGCGAGTGCTTGAATGAGCAAGCGAGTGGTTGAGTGAGTAAGCGAGTGGTTGAGTGAGTAAATGGTTGAGTGAGTGAGCGGTTGAATGAGCGAGTGGTTTAGTGAGTGAGTGGCTGAGTGAGTGGCTGAGTGAGTGAATGGTTGAGTGAGTGAGAGCGTGATGGTTGAGTGATTGAGTAATTGGGTGTTTGAATGATTGGTTGAGTGGTTGAGTTAATTATTGAGTGAGTGAGTGGTTGAGTGAGTGAATATCTGAGTGAGCGAGTGGCTGAGTAGTTGAGTGAGTCGTTGAGTGAGTGTGTGGCTGAGTGAGTTTGTGGCTGAGTGAGTGAATGGCTGAATGAATCACAGCTATGATAAAAATGGACATCAGCATATAAGTGGTCTTGTATTCACTCAGTAAATGAAGTTTAATATAAAATTGTACACTCACAGGATCGAAATAAAGATGACATTGCACATCGGAGTAAACCGAGTCGCGGCTATGATGAAATTTAGCATTAGCATAACATTGATTTATTAGCATACAAAATGACTTTTTGCAGAGCGATTTAATACAAAAGTCTGATAGACTACATGCATTTGTTTTTTAATAAAAAGTACATACAAACCAGGCATCAATACAGTTGCTTTGTATGATCTGTGAAACGCAGAAAATTTCAGATAAAATCGGACATTTTGAGCTTGCTGCTGTATCGATTGAGTGGAATCAATACAATTAGTATCGATTCACAATCAACAAAGACCATATATGGGAAAATCTCTGATCGGTGATTTTGATTGCATCGTATTGCAGCGCTCCTTTGATGATGTTATAAAGCACTTGCCCCAACAGTCTGTTAAAGGCTACACGGGGATCTTTGTGTGCGAGTAGCTCACAGATCCTTGAGAGATCTGAACACTGTCCGATCATCAGCGAGCTCCTCCGGCAGGCGAGGCTGCGTTGGCGGTTGTCTGTGCATTGAGAGGCGTTAACTATCCCACGCAGAGAAGTCTGCTTAAAGGACATAAGAGGTTCTTCACGTACCGTGCCCCGTGTCACCTGAATGTTAAATGGGGCTCCGGTAATTCAGTGTCCAACGCCGAATCATCTTTCACCATCACCACGCGTCCATTAAGGCCAATGTGACGAGGCCATAGATAGACGCCGCGTTATAACGGGGGGGGGGGGGGGAGCAAGAAAAACGTCATACTACGTGACATCACAACACCCTGCACACAGCCATAGTGGCTGATTAGGGTGCGCATCATTTACTAATATGTGGTTTAAGTGGTTGAGAGTAGATTTTGGTGTAAATTGATCACGATGCTTTGCGTAGCCTGTGTGGGTGCGTTAGCAGATGAGTGGGTGAGTGCGTGAGTAAGCCGGTAAGTGAGTATATGGGTGGATGGAGGGAGCTTGGCAGGCACGGCATGGGCTGGAGTGGAGGTGGACTGATGCGGTACGGGAGGATGTGGAGCTGAGTGGGCTTTGCCGACGACTGGTACCAGCGGTGTCGAGATCGGCCTCTGCGGGGAGGCTCGTGAAGGATGCTTCTACTTGGCAGTTGGCGACAATCGCCCTCCAACAACAACGGAGGAGTGACGCTCACAACAACGAGCGGAACACCGGATGATAAATATGCAGCAATTTGGCACAGTACGGGGTACAGGTGGTGCTGCCAGTCATCTCAGTCAGCCAACCCATGGCACCTGGGTCTGTTCCAGGACCTCCGGTCAACGAGCCTTCGACACTTCACGTGACTTCAAAGTGCACCTGGCCTGGCACAGGCGCTGTGGTGACGTCACTGTCACTTATTGGCGAATGGTGACGGTTGATAACGCAGCGGTGGTTGTGAGAGATGCCGTTTTGGGGGGGGGGGGGGGGGGGGCCAACCCTGACCAGCTGTGAACCTCGCGTCGCCCGCAGCCACCAGTGGCCACAGGGAGTTCTGGATGGGTGCGAGGGGCTGGTAACCCCCCTCCACCTTCAACTAAATCACCACACATTCACGTGCGAGCCCTTGGGTCTCTCTGATGAGTCTATGGGTCTCTGTGGTGAGTCTATGGTTCTCTGTGCAAGTCTGAGGGTCTGTGCATAGTGAGTGTATAGGTCTATGTGTGATGACTCTATGGGTCTCTATGTGATGGATATCTGTGGTGCACATATCCTGGCACAAGCGCCGTGGTGTCGTCACCACCACTTAGTGGAAAAAGCTCCTCCCACTACTCCTGCTTGTTGTTGTGCTCGGGAAGGAGAGATAAAACTAGATCTCAACGATTTTCATTTCACCAAGTAAGGTCCACTGAGATAAACATCTCTTTTATTAAACGCTTTTATTTAACTCACTCTGTCTGTTGTTGTTGTTGTATCCTCAAATCTTGCAACTCAATTTTAACCCACTTCCCAATGTAATATCGACTGCAAACTTGGTATGCTTATGTCATACTGATGCCTAAACTACATTCTATGAAACAAAGTATTTTTAAACATTCATTTTATATGTTATGTTTCGGCTTGGGTCTAATTGTCCACGCTCAACTGACGTTGGCTGTAAATCACCACGGCCCCTTACGTTATGGCAAGCCTCGGGGCCACTTCCTGGAGTCGTGGTACATTTAATTTAATTAAAGCGTGTTTAAAAACAAAGTACTTTTAAATATTACTTATTCAGAAGCGACTTGCCACCAATAATAGATCAACGAAGTGGCTCATCATCACGTGTAAATTATAGCAGCTAAATACTTTAAACGAATATTTATATTCTTGGTTCTTTCGGTAAAGTCACGTAAATAGAAAAAAAAAATTAGTAATGAAAATGAAATAAATATAATAAATTGCTATTATTATCAATTTATCTTATTCTTTTTATTTAAAAAAATAGATTTTTTTTTTTGTTTTCTATTTAGGTGACTTTACCGAAAGAACCAAGAATATTAATTCCTGCAGTCACGAAAGTTTTAAGTCAAAACTTAAACGA
>NW_026892171.1:41544-49825 GCF_015708825.2 Lethenteron reissneri
CACCCACATCCATGCACCCACACACTCACCCACTCACTCAACCATCCACTCACTAACTCACCCAGCCGTGCACCTACTCACTCACCCACTTTCAGATCCACTCACCCTGCCACCTACTCAATTTATAACCCACCCACCCACCCAGCCAACCACCCGCCGACTCCCTCAGCCACTCAGCCACTCACCCACTACCCACGTAATTATTGACCCACCCACTAATTTAATCACCTACTAACGTAACCACCCACTAACTCAACCACTAAGTTACTCGAACTTACCCACTCACCAAGCCACCCACTAAATCTCAAACCCACACTGATGCACTCACCCACCCCCCACTCACCAACACCCTTAACTAAATCTCCCCAGGTAAGGCCCGCTGAGCTATATAGGTTGTTTTAGAAGCAGGGTTTGGATCGAACCTACGAACTTAAAAATACCAGGCAAGGTAGTTAACAATTTGCCAACATGGCACTCCACTCTCTGACTCTCCCACCCACGATAACACACACTCAAACACCCACCCACTAACTCAACCATCCATTCATTCAACCACCGAGCCAAGCACACACTCACCCACTCACCAAGCCACCCACTCAATCTCTAGCCCACACTCACTCACCCCACCACACTGACCTACTACCCATTAAACTATTCTTAGGTTTTTTCGGTAAAGTCACGTAGGTAAAAAAAATGTAAATTAATAAAAGTAAAATAAAACACCCATCAAACATCGCACTCACTCATCCACTCACCGACCCAGCCACTCCTTTGCACACTAAATGAAAATTACGCTTTTTTATTTTACCAGGTAAGGCACTCAGCTATATAGATATTTTTCAAAAACCATTTGACCACAAATATTCAACTCAATTAAGTGGCTTTTCACGTATAAAGTGATAGCAGCCAAATTCTATAATTGCATGTTTTTAAATGTGGAGGGAGAACCCGGAGCACCTGGAGAAAATTCCACGGAACCATGGGGAGAACATGCAAATATACAGGTGTCAGGGTCGGGATCGACCTCACGACCTCCTGTATAAAGGCGAGGTAGTTAACAGCTCGCCACCACGGCACTCCACCCACTCACCCATTCAAACACCCACCAATCCACTCACAAACCCACTCACCCTGCCACCCACTCAATCTCTAATCCACTCACTCAACAATTTACTCACCCACTCACCTACTCAACTAATCACACCCCCACTCACACACCCACCCATTCACCCACTCATTCTCTAACCTACCCACCAAATCACTCAATAACCCACCTACCCACAATATTTTTTATTTTACCAGAAAAGGTTCAGATCAGAGGTACGGGTACCCGTTCCCTACCCGTACCCGTACCCTACCCGAAATGAGTGACAAACGGTTACTCACCAGTGCCTCAGGGCCTATCCGTACCCGTACCCGGCCGCCCAGGGTCGCAAACGGCTACCCGTACCGTACCCGGCCGGGTACGGGTAGCCGGGTATCGGGTAGGGTACGGGTATCGGGTACCCGGTTGCGACCTCTGGTTCAGATAACTAAATTAATATTTTTCAGAAGTGACCTGGTTACAAATGATAGGTTAACGAAGTGGATTATCATGGAGACATTCATTGCAGCCACATCCTCTAAATGAATGTTGATTTTAAATATGGAGAGAAAACCTGGAGGACCCAGAGAAAAATCCACACCACAGGGAGAACATGCCAACTCCAAATATACAGGTGGAAGGGATGGGATCGAATTCACAAAATCCTGTATACTAGGTGAGGTAGTTAACATGTCGCCACCGTGGTGCCCACTCTTTGACTCACCCACCCACCCAATCACACACTAACAACTCACCTGCTCAACCTTCGATATTCACTCACCCACCCACTAACTGACTCACCCACCCACCCACTCACCCAACAATCTACTCACCCGCCCACTAACCTATTCACTCAACCCTCACTCACCCACTCCCCCACAATATCCAACTGACCTACCACCTACGACACCTTCACTCACACAGTCCACTCATAATTCACCCACCCACCACCCACTCACATATCACCCACCCTACGCAACCTCCACCCACTCATGCTATCCGATACACTCACATGTACTGTATCCAGGGCACTCACCTACTCACCCACCGACTTACTCACCCAATAAGCCACTCACCCACTCACCCTCCCAATCACCTAGTTACCCACCCACTCAATCTGTAACCCACCAATTTCTCATCCACTCACCAACCACCTCTCCCACCCACTCTCTCACCTAATCAATCACTTTCAAACCATTCACTCCACCCACCCACCCACTAATTCACACAATCACCCACCACCCACTCAATCCTCTAACCACACCCACCTACTCACTCACCCAACGACTCACTCAACAATCCACTGCTCCACACACTCATCTATTCACTCACATTCAACACACCCACTTCTCTAACACACTCACTCACCTACTCCCTCAACCACTGACCTACCCACTCACCCACCGACTCACCCACCGACTCATCCACTAACTCACTCACAGACCCACTCAGTTAATCACTGTGTAGTCCTCACCTCTTCCAGTATTGTGAGATATTCTTCCTCCCAGCGGTATCTTCACGACAACGCCCTGGGGGGTGGGCAAGCACTCACAACGAGTCGGGCGAGCGGGGCAACAGCCTGGTCATGTTGGGTTCATAGCGCAGTGCGGCACACGCATACACACAAGCAGACCACACACATATTGAACAACAATAACACAGTGGGAGCCACTCACGCGATAGGGATGGGCCGCATGGTCCACTCCAGCTCGATGTACGGCTTGCCCGGATACAATGTTAACTACCTCGTCTGGTATACAGGAGGGTTGTCGGTTAGATCCCAACCCTGACACCTGTGTATTTGGCGTTTGCATGTTCTCTCCGTGGTCAAGTGGATTTTTATTCTGGTCCTCTGGATTTTCCCTACACATTTAGAAACAGGCATTTAGAGTAGTTGGCTGCTATATATTTCCACATAAGGCACGTTGTTGACCTATCACTTGTGGCCAGGTCACTTCTAAAAAAAGAGTTATGTTACTCAGTAAGATGGTTGAGACACAGGTGATGAGCCTTGTGTGTAAGGGGTTGGTGAGGAGAGCGGTTAATTCATGATTGAGTGATTGATTGGTTGAGTGAGTGGCTGGAGTGACGTGAGTGATGAATGGTTGAGTGGAGTGGCTGATGAGTGATTTATGGAGCGATTGGTTCAGTGAGCGAGCGGGGTGGATTGAGTGAGCGAGTGAGTGGTTCAGTGAGTGAGTGGTTGAGTGAAATTAGTGAGTGGTTGAATGAGTATTTGAATAGTGAGTGTTTGAACCAATGAGTGAGGTGTTTAAAGCGCATGAGTGTGTGGTTGAGTGAGTGGGGTTAAGTTAATGACTGAGTGAGTGATTGATTGAGTGGTGAGTAAGTGGATGTTTGAGTGAAGGTTTGAGCTGAGTGGTTGATGTGAGTGAGTAGTTGATGTGAGTGGTTTTAAGTTAGATGAGTGAGTGAGTGGTTGTATGTGTGGCTGAGTGAGTGAGTGGATGAGTGAGTGAAGTGGCTTGCGCGCACCTTGGCTGCGTTGTCCAGAGTGTCCCGCTGTGTGCCGCTCCACTGTGTTTGCTGCACTCCGCCAGGGTGAGAGCGACGGTTTTGCCGCGCCCGCAGCTGCTCCAGCGACTAGCCATCTTGCCCAGCCCCTCCTGGCGAGCACGCAGCATGCCCTGGAGCTCCCATCACATGGTGCTGGCAATCTGAGACACCCGCCTGTAGCACACACACAGAAGAGATACGGGAATGGATTAGGGCGACCCGGGTGACGAGTTCACTACTGCGCCCGGTATACAGGAGGTTGTAGGTTTGATCCAAACCCTGATGCTTACATATTCAATTCTGCTCGTCCAGGCGGGGGAGAATCCAATCACATTTATTCGATGCGATGTTTCTCATGGGATATAATAAGTGACAACAATTTGGACCCCCAAACCGAGAGGATTCTGGGATGTTTGTGGTTTTTTGGCAATAACTCTGGAAAGAAATGTCGCAGACCCATGCAAGGTGGGACTCGTCCAGCGACATAATGGTTGAGTGACTGGTTGAATGAATTCGGGAATGGTTGAATGAGTGAGTGGTTGAGTGATTGAGATAGAGTAACTGAGCGGCTGAAGCGGTTAAGTTAGTGAGTCGTTTGAGTGAGTGTGGCTGATTGAGTGAATGGTGAGTGAGTTAAAGAGTGATGGTTGAGTGGCTGAGTAAGTGATTAAGTGAGTGAGTGGTTGAGTGAGTAAGTAGCTTCGTGAGTAAGTAGCTTCGTGATTCGTGCGCGGCCTGAGTGGTTGAGTGTGTGGCTGAGTGAGTGGCTAAATGAGTGAGTGGCTGAGTGAAAGGGTGAGTGGCTGAGTGAAGGAGTGAGTGGCTGAGTGAGTGAGAAAGTAATTGGTTGAGTGGTTGAGTAAGTCATTAAGTGAGTGAGTGGTTGCTCTAGTGAGTGGTTTAAGTGAATGGTTAAGTGAGTGGTTAAGTGAGTCCCAAGCGAGAGGATTCTGGGTGAGTCGTTGAGTGAGTGGTTTGGTGAGGGGTTTGAGTGAATCGTTGAGCGAAGTGGTTGGGTGATTGGTTGAGTGAGCGATGTGCTTGAGTGAGCAAGTGAGTGGTTGAGTGAGCAAGCAAGTGGTTGAGGTGAGTGAATGGTTTTGAGTGTAGCGAGCGTGGTTGAATGAGCGAGTGGTTTAGTGAGCGAGTGGTTGAGTGACTGAGTGAGTGACTGAGTGAGTGGGCTGAGTGAGTGGCTGAGTGAGTGAATGGTTGAGTGAGTAGAGTGTGATGGTTGAGTGATTGAGTGAGTGGGTGTTGATGATTTGGTTGAGTGGTTGAGTTTAATATTATTGAGTGAGTGGTTGAGTGAGTGAATATCTGAGTGAGTGAGGGTGCCTGAGTAGTTGAGTGAGTCGTTGAGTGAGTGTGTGGCTGAGTGAGTTTGTGGCTGAGTGAGTGAATGGCTGAATGAATCACAGCTATGATAAAAATGGACATCAGCATATAAGTGGTCTTGTATTCACTCAGTAAATGAAGTTTAATAAAAAAATTGTACACTCACAGGATCGAAATAAAGATGACATTGCACATTGGAGTAAACCGAGTCGCGGCTATGATGAAATTTTGCATTAGCATAACATTGATTTATTAGCATACAAAATGACTTTTTGCAGAGCGATTTAATACAAAAGTCTGATAGACTACAATAAAAAAGATTTTTTTAAATAAAAAGTACATACAAACCAGGCATCGATACCGTTGCTTTGTATGATCTGTGAAACGCAGAAATTTTCAGATAAAATCGGACATTTTGAGCTTGCTGCTGTATCGACTGAGTGGAATCAATACAATTACTATCGATTCACAATCAACAAAGACCATATATGGGAAAATCTCTGATCGGTGATTTTGATTGCATCGTATTGCAGCGCCCCTTTGATGATGTTATAAAGCACTTGCCCCAACAGTCTGTTAAAGGCTACACGGGGATCTTTGTGTGCGAGTAGCTCACAGATCCTTGAGAGATCTGAACACTGTCCGATCATCAGCGAGCTCCTCCGGCAGGCGAGGCTGCGTTGGCGGTTGTCTGTGCATTAAGATGTGTTAACTATCCCACGCAGAGAAGTCTGCTTACAGAACATAAGAGGTTCTTCACGTGCCGTGCCCCGTGTCACCTGAATGTTAAATGGGGCTCCGGCAATTCAGTATCCACCGCCGAATCATCTTTCACCATCACCACGCGTCCATTAAGGCCAATGTGACGAGGCCATAGATAGACAACGCGTTAAAACGGGGGGGGAGCAAGAAAAACGTCGTACTACGTGACATCACAACACCCTGCACGCAGCCATAGTGGCTGATTAGGGTGCGCATCATTTACGAATATGTGGTTTAAGTGATTGAGAGTATATTTTGGTGTAAATTGATCACGATGCTTTGCGTAGCCTGCATTTAAAATTTCATGCGTGGGTGCGTGAGCAGATATGAGTGGGTGAATGCGTGAGTAAGCCGGTAAGTGAGTATATGGGTGGATGGAGGGAGCTTGGCAGGCATGGCATGGGCTGGAGTGGAGGTGGACTGATGCGGTACGGGAGGATGTGGAGCTGAGTGGGCTTTGCCGACGACTGGTACCAGTGGTGTCGAGATCGGCCTCTGCGGGGAGGCTCGTGAAGGATGCTTCTACTTGGCAGTTGGCGACACTCGCCCTCCAACAACAACGGAGGAGTGACGCTCACAACAACGAGCGGAACACCGGATGATAAATATGCAGCAATTTGGCACAGTACGGGGTACAGGTGGTGCTGCCAGTCATCTCAGTCAGCCAACCCATGGCACCTGGGTCTGTTCCAGGACCTCCGGTCAACGAGCCTTCGCCACTTCACGTGGCTTCAAAGTGCACCTGGCCTGGCACAGGCGCTGTGGTGACGTCACTGTCACTTATTGGCGAATGGTGACGGTCGATAATGCAGCGGTGGTTGTGAGAGATGCCGTTTTGGGGGAAGGGGGGCGCCAACCCTGACCAGCTGTGAACCTCACGTCGCCCGCAGCCACCAGTGGCCACAGGGAGTTCTGGATGGGTGCGAGGGGCAGGTAACCCCCCTCCACCTTCAACTAAATCACCACAAATTCACGTGCGAGCCCTTGGGTCTCTCTGTGAGTCTGTTTGAATCGGTGGTTCTCTGTGTGATGAGTCTATGCGTTTTTGTATAACTCTATGGGTCTCTGTGGGGTGAGTCCATGGGTCTCTGTGGGGTGAGTCTATGGGGCTGTGTGGTGAGTCTATGGGGCTCTGTGGTGAGTCCATGTGTTTGTGTGGTGAGTCTACAGACCTCTGTGCGAGTCTGAGGGTCTGTGCGTAGTGAGTGTATAGGTCTATGTGCGATGACTCTCTGGGTCTCTATGTGATGGATATCTGTGGTGTACATATCCTGGCACAAGCGCCGTTAGTGGAGAATGCTCCTCCCACTACTCCTGCTTGTTGTTGTGCTCGGGAAGGAGAGATAAAACTAGACTAAAATCTCAACGATTTTCATTTCACCAGGTAAGGTCCACTGAGATAAACATCTCTTTTATTACGCGCTTTTATTTAACTCACTCTGTTGTTGTTGTCGTATCCTCAAATCTTGCAACTCAATTTTAACCCACTTCCCAATGTGGTATCGACTGCAAACTTGGTATACTTATGTCATACTGATGACAAAACTACATTCTATAAAAAACAAGTAGTTTTAAACATTCATTTTATATGTTATGTTTCGGCTTGGGTCTAATTGTTCACGCTCAACTGACGTTGGCAAGCATCGGGGCCACTTCCTGGAGTCGTGGTACATTTAATTTAATTAAAGCGTGTTTTTTTAAAAAAAAAGTACTTTTAAATATTACTTATTCAGAAGCGACTTGGCACCAATAATAGCTCAACGAAGTGGCTCATCATCACGTGTAAATTATAGCAGCCAAATACTTTAAACGAATATTCATATTCTTGGTTCTTTCGGTAAAGTCACGTAAATAAAAAACCAAAAAATTAGTAATGCAAATAAAATAAATTGCTTTTATTATTTTCAATTCATCTTATTCTTTTTACTTAAAAAAAATAGTTTTTTTTTCTATTTACGTGACTTGACCGAAAGAACCAAGAATATGAATTCCTGCAGTCACGAAAGTTTTAAGTCAAAACTTTAAACCAGGGGTCCTCAAACTACGGCCCGCGGGCCACATGCGGCCCGCTGAGGACATTTATCCGGCCCATGGTCACTAATTGGGCTGCGCTTGTGAGCACTAATTGGGCTGCGCTTGTGAGCACTAATTGGGCTGCGCTGGTGAGCACTCATTGGGCTGCGCTGGTGAGCACTCATTGGGCTGCGGTGGCGAGCACTGATTTGGCTGCGCTGATGAGCACTGATTGAGCTGCGCTAGTGGGCACTGATTGGGCTGCGCTGGTGAGCACTGATTGAGCTGCGGCGGTGGGCACTCATTGGGCCCACCGCACTGCGATCTGTGACCAAAACTGCAGATGTAATTCACTTTTTAATGGCACCCGCACCAGTGTGAGCCTGGGGTAAAAGCGGAGTTCCCCCAATCAGACTGCATTGATGGGCAGTGCAGTTTGTATGTCTCTGTGGGGCAAAGTTATTGCAGGTATATTGGTTTTGTAGCGCTGTATATATATTGGTATTTTACTAATAGCAATTTTGACTCCCTGGAAACAATGATGTCAAGAAGAGAAAAATTGACTCG
>NW_026892172.1:0-5643 GCF_015708825.2 Lethenteron reissneri
AAAATTTTGACTTTTTTTGGTGCACGAGCAAATCTGCTGGAAAGGCGTGTGGAAGTTTCGTGACGTTCGGACCATATTTGGCGACAATAAAATGAGCGTTTTGCCAGCTCCAGGGAATTCGGAGCGAAAGAAACGATGCTCCGTAACGCACATGAGAGCAATCCCGGCCAATTTCTACCGTTTGATGGGTCTGTGTGTAAAATTTGACTTTTTTTGGTGCACGAGAAAATCTGCTGGAAAAGCGTGTGGAAGTTTCGTGACGTTCGTACGATATTTGGCGACACAAAAAAGTGCGATTTCCCAGCTTCAGGGAATTCGGAGCGAGAGAAACGATGCTCCGTAACGCACATGAGAGCAATCCCGGCCAATTTCTACCGTTTGATGGGGTCTGTGTGCTGGAAAAGCGTGTGGAAGTTTCGTGACGTTCGGACGATATTTGGCGACACTATAATGAGCGTTTTGCCAGCTCCAGGGAATTCGGAGCGAGAGAAACGAGGCCCCGTAACGCACATGAGAGCAATCCCGCCAATTTCTACCGGGTTGATGGGGTCTATGTGTAAAAATTTTGACTTTTTTTATGTACACGATCAAATGCTGCTAGGAACAGGCGTGTGGAAGTTTTCGGGGACGTTCGGACCATTAATGGCGACACTATAATGAGCTTTTGCCAGCTCCAGGAATTCGGATCGAAGAAACGGCTCCGTAACGCACATGAGACAGCAATCCACGGCCCAATTGTCTACCGTTTGGATGGGGTCTATGTGTAAAATTTTGACGTTTTTGGGGTGCACGAGAAAATCGGCTGGAAAAGCCGTGTGGGAAGGGTCCGTGACGTTCCTACGATATTTGGGCGCACACTAAATGAGCGATTTCACAGCTTCAGGGAATTCGGAGCGAGAGAAACGATGGCTACCGTAACGCACATGATGAGCAATCCCGGCCAATTTTCACCGTTTGATGGGGTCCTATGTGTGCTGGAAAATGCGTGTGGAAGTTTCGTGACGTTCCGGACGATATTTGGCGACACTATAATGAGCGTTTTGCCAGCTCCAGGGAATTCGGAGCGAGAGAAACGAGGCCCCGTAACGCACATGAGAGCAATCCCGGCCAATTTCTACCGTTTGATGGGGTCTATGTGTGCTGGAAAAGCGTGTGGAAGTTTCGTGACGTTCGGACGATATTTGGCGACACTATAATGAGCGTTTTGCCAGCTCCAGGGAATTCGGAGCGAGAGAAACGAGGCCCCGTAACGCACATGAGGAGCAATCCCGGCCAATTTCTACCGTTTTATGGGGGTCTATGTGTGCTGGAAAAGCGTGTGGAAGTTTCGTGACGTCGGACGATATTTGGCGACACTATAATGAGCGTTTTGCCAGCTCCAGGGAATTCGGGAGCGAGAGAAACGAGGCCCGTAACGCACATGAGAGCAATCCCGGCCAATTTCTACCGTTTGATGGGGTCTATGTGTAAAAATTTTGACGTTTTTTGGTGCACGAGCAAATCTGCTGGAAAAGCGTGTGGAAGGTTCGTGACGTTCGTACGATATTTGGCGACACAAAAATTGCGATTTCCCAGCTTCAGGGAATTCGGAGCGAGAGAAACGAGGCCCCGTAACTCACATGAGAGCAATCCCGGCCAATTCTACCGTTTGATGGGGTCTGTGTGTAAAAATTTGACTTTTTTTGGTGCACGAGAAAATCTGCTGGAAAGGCGTGTGGAAGTTTCGTGACGTTCGGACGATATTTGGCGACACTATAATGAGCGATTTCCCAGCTTCAGGGAATTCGGAGCGAGAGAAACGAGCCCCGTAACTCACATGAGAGCAATCCCGGCCAATTCTACCGTTGGATGGGTCTATGTGTAAAAATTTTGAAGTTTTTTGGTGCACGAGCAAATCTGCTGGAAAAAGCGTGTGGAAGGTTCGTGACGTTCCTACGATATTTGGCGACACTAAATGAGCGATTTCCCAGCTCCAGGGATTCGGAGCGAGAGACAACGAGGCCCCGTAACGCACATAGAGCAATCCCGGCCAATTTCTACCGTTTGATGGGGTCTATGTGTGGCTGGAAAAGCGTGTGGAAGTTTCGTGACGTTTCGGACGATATTTGGCGACACTATAATGAGCGATTTCCCAGCTTCAGGGAATTCGGGAGCGAGAGAAACGAGGCCCCGTAACTCACATGAGAGCAATCCCGGCCAATTTCTACCGTTTGATGGGGTCTATGTGTGCTGGAAAAGCGTGTGGAAGTTTCGTGACGTTCGGACGATATTTGGCGACACTATAATTGAGCGTTTGCCAGCTCCAGGGAATTCGGAGCGAGAGAAACGAGGCCCGTAACGCACATGAGAGCAATCCCGGCCAATTTCACCGTTTGATGGGGTCTATGTGTGCTGGAAAAGCGTGTGGAAGTTTCGTGACGTTCGGACGATATTTGGCGACACTATAATGAGCGTTTTGCCAGCTCCAGGGAATTCGGAGCGAGAGAAACGAGGCCCCGTAACGCACATGAGAGCAATCCCGGCAATTTCTACCGTTTATGGGGTCTATGTGTGCTGGAAAAAGCTGTGGAAGTTTCGTGACGTTCGGACGATATTTGGCGACACTATAATGAGCGTTTTGCCAGCTCCAGGTAATTCGGAGCGAGAGAAACGAGGCCCCGTAACGCACTGAGGAGAGCAATCCCGGCCCAATTTTCTACCGTTTGATGGGGTCTATGTGTAAAAATTTTGACGTTTTTTGGTGCACGAGCCAATCTGCTGGAAAAAGCGTGTGGAAGGTTCGTGACGTTCGTACGATATTTGGCGACACAAAAAATTGCGATTTCCAGCTTCAGGGAATTCGGAGCGAGAGAAACGAGGCCCCGTAACTCACATGAGAGCAATCCCGGCCCAATTTCTAACGTTTGATGGGGTCTGTGTGTAAAAATTTTGACTTTTTTGGTGCACGAGAAAATCTGCTGGAAAGGCGTGTGGAAGTTTCGTGACGTTCGGACGATATTTGGCGACACTATAATGAGCGATTACCAGCTTCAGGGAATTCCGGAGCGAGAGAAACGAGGCCCCGTAACTCACATGAGAGCAATCCCGGCCAATTTTACCGTTTGATGGGTCTGTGTGTAAAAATTTTGACTTTTTTGGTGCCGAGCAATCTGCTGGAAAGCGTGTGGAAGTTTCGTGACGTTCGGACGATATTTGGCGACACTATAATGAGCGTTTTGCCACTCCAGGGAATTCGGAGCGAGAGAACGAGGCCCCGTAACGCACATGAGAGCAATCCCGCCAATTTCTAACCGTTTGAGTGGGGTCTATGTGTAAAAATTTTGACTTTTTTTGGTGCACGAGCAAATCTGCTGGAAAGGCGTGTGGAAGTTTCGTGACGTTCGGACCATATTTGGCGACAATAAAATGAGCGTTTGCCAGCTCCAGGAATTCGGAGCGAAAGAAACGATGCTCCGTAACGCACATGAGAGCAATCCCGGCCAATTTCTACCGTTTGATGGGTCTGTGTGTAAAATTTTGACTTTTTTTGGTGCACGAGAAAATCTGCTGGAAAAGCGTGTGGAAGGTTCGTGACGTTCGTACGATATTTGGCGACACAAAAAATTGCGATTTCCCAGCTTCAGGGAATTCGGAGCGAGAGAAACGATGCTCCGTAACGCACATAGAGCAATCCCGGCCAATTTCTACCGTTTGATGGGGTCTATGTGTGCTGGAAAAGCGTGTGGAAGTTCGTGACGTTCGGACGATTTTGGCTCACTATAATAGCGTTTTGCCAGCTCCAGGGAATTCGGAGCGAGAGAAACGAGGCCCCGTACGCACATGAGAGCAATCCCGGCCAATTTCTACCGTTTGATGGGGTCTATGTGTAAAAATTTTGACTTTTTTTGGTACCGAGCAATCTGCTGGAAAGGCGTGTGAAGTTTCGTGACGTTCGGACCATATTTGGCGACACTATAATGAGCGTTTTTGCCAGCTCCAGTAATTCGGAGCGAGAGAAACAGGCCCCGTAACCACATGGAGCAATCCCGGCCAATTTCTACCGTTTGAATGGGGTCTATGGTGTGCTGGAAAAGCGTGTGGAAAGTTTCGTGACGTTCCGACGATATTTGGCGACACTATAATGGCAGCGTATTTCCCAGCTTCAGGGAATTCGGAGCGAGAGAAACGAGGCCCCGTAACTCACATGAGAGAGCAATCCCGTGCCAATTTCTTACCGTGTGGATGGGGTCTATGTGTAAAAATTTTAGAAGTTTTTTGGTGCACGGACAAATCTGCTGGAAAGCGTGTGGAAGGTTCGTGACGTTTCCTACGATATTGTGGCGACACTAAAATGAGCGATTTCCCAGCTCCAGGGAATTCGGAGCGAGAGAAACAGGCCCCCGTAACGCACATGAAGAGCAATCCCGGCCAATTTCTACCGTTTGATGGGGTCTATGTGTGCTGGAAAAGCGTGTGGAAGTTTCGTGACGTTCGGGACGATATTTGGCGACACTATAATGAGCGTTTTCCCAGCTTCAGGGAATTCGGAGCGAGAGAAACGAGGCCCCGTAACGCACATGAGAGCAATCCCGGCCATTTCACCGTTTGATGGGGTCTATGTGTAAAAATTTTGAAGTTTTTGGTGCACGAGCAAATCTGCTGGAAAAGCGTGTGGAAGGTTCGTGACGTTCCTACGATATTTGGCGACACTAAAATGAGCGATTTCCCACTCCAGGGAATTCGGAGCGAGAGAAACGAGGCCCGTAACGCACATGAGAGCAATCCCGCCAATTTCTACCGTTTGATGGGTCTATGTGTGCTGGAAAAGCGTGTGGAAGTTTCGTGACGTTCGGACGATATTTGGCGACACTATAATGAGCGTTTTGCCAGCTCCAGGGAATTCGGAGCGAGAGAAACGAGGCCCCGTAACGCACATGATAAGCAATCCCGGCCAATTTCTACCCGTTTATGGGGTCTATGTGTGCTGGAAAAGCGTGTGGAAGTTTCGTGACGTTCGGACGATTTTGGCGACACTATAATGAGCGTTTTGCCAGCTCCAGGGAATTCGGAGCGAGAGAAACGAGGCCCCGTAACGCACATGAGAGCAATCCCGGCAATTTCTACCGTTTTATGGGGTCTATGTGTGCTGGAAAAGCGTGTGGAAGTTTCGTGACGTTCGGACGATATTTGCGACACTATAATGAGCGTTTTGCCAGCTCCAGGAATTCGGAGCGAGAGAAACGAGGCCCCGTAACGCACATGAGAGCAATCCCGGCCAATTTCTACCGTTTGATGGGGTCTATGTGTAAAATTTTGACGTTTTTTTGGTTCACGAGCAAATCTGCTGGAAAAGCGTGTGGAAGGTTCGTGACGTTCGGACCATATTGGCGACAATAAAATGAGCGTTTTGCCAGCTCCAGGGATTCGGAGCGAAAGAACGATGCTCCGTAACGCACATGAGAGCAATCCCGCAATTTCTACCGTTTGATGGGTCTGTGTGTAAAAATTTTGACTTTTTTTTGGTGCACGAGAAAATCTGCTGGAAAGCGTGTGAAGTTCGTGACGTTCGTACGATATTTGGCGACACAAAAATTGCGATTTCCCAGCTTCAGGGAATTCGGAGCGAGAGAAACGATGCTCCGTAACGCACATGAGAGCAATCCC